>NC_056725.1:1352265557-1352348057 GCF_019279795.1 Protopterus annectens
TTCTTGTTTGTGGTGGTGACGATAAATACTGAAGGAAGTATTTTAAGTTATCACTGGCATGTCCTACTGGAGGTAAATTAGGCAATGGTGGAAATACATACAGGAAGATCCCTTAACTAGAACTGACATATCTTCTTTATAAATGCTATTTAATTGATTTTACATTTCACATTCAGCTGCATCAGAAAATAGGCAAGTAAATACAGGAAAGGAATAGTAAAGAAAGATACCCCTTGTTTAAAAATCCCCAGCATGAAATGGAGAGCTTACTAAGAAATATGTGTTACGTTACTTTTAAACTTGGCTAATGTTTGAATGTTTCTTCACAGAATAGTCATTCATTACTTGTGTGAGTACAGAGAAACAGTTATTATTACCCATGCTATGAGCTTCTTAGCTGAAGTTGTTTATAAGTGTTTAGTACTTATCCCATATTTTGACAGTTTGTTTGACACTGTAAGAGAGAGGGTGTTCCACATTTTGGAGATGGAAGGTTCAGAGCTATGCAGTGCTTGGGTTTCTAAGTTATGTTTTATCAATATTTCTGGTAAGAACTTCACCCAGAAGGAGTTTTCACAGGACAGCTCAGCACATTGGTTAGACATGTCTACTAACCCAAACAGAGCCTTCAGTAAGCAAGAAAGTGTGATTTCTTTTTATGCCAAATTATGAATATGCACCATATTAATATTTTAATAACTTGACCAATGTAGAGAAAAAAATGGTATTTCATTGTATCAAATGAAAGTTCACCATGTTGTCTGTAATACCCATCATCTGCCTGCTACTGATCAGCAGACATTTATACTAAACAATACAATTTGCATAATTCCACAACTATCATATTTTTGTAAATATCTCAGGCATTGTCCATCTGAACACATTGTAAAACAGCATTTTACATGCTCAGTCACCGCCAAGGTCAGGAATGGTTCCTTAGACAAATGAGGTACTCAGTACCAAAGAACAAGGGAGCTGTTTTCCAGAGATATTATAAATATGTTCATACCCATTGCATTTTCGTTATAGCTGTGATAGGTGAGGTGGGATATATTAACTTAAAGAGTTTCTGGAATCATCAAGCTACATTCCTAAAGGTCAACAAATAATAAAATAGAAATCTTACTTTAAAATGTATACAAGCAATTGTATACTTAAGCTCCTGAATCAGCTTCATATTTAAGATGGAATTTGTACTTGAAATGGGCATACATTCATCAAATTGATGTGCGTCATGCTTGTAGAGGAAAAACTCCCATATATCAGAAAGAAGCACGCATCTTAAAAATAATGTACTGTTCTCTCACTCTTTTTTTTCAAAATATGCAGGCCTAGTTGTTGTGTTCATGATTCATGCTGCAGTTAGATCAGGTGATGCTCTACAGCTAAAGTTCTGCCCTGCAGATGATAAGAGTATTTTCTCCAGAAGAACTACATAATATAAAATACAGACAGCAGTGTTATTCATAGCTTAAAGGCAACTTATCTCACCAAAGTCATTATAGACTTATCTTATGGGTTTTCAAGGAATTAATTACTTGTCACACTGTGATGGACTTTGTACCATCTTTCTTACATTATACAGCATAAACATTTCTCACAACATTAGGTGTGTGAGGATGCAAACAGAATGGCTGATTGTCTTTTGCTATCTACTTTATTGTAAACACTAACATTTTCTCCCATAGTTTAAAGTATTTTAAAGCAAAACTGGAATATGGAGTAAAAGTTTTGCTATCTTTCAATCAAAAAGCTTGATGGAAAGAATGGAAGAAAAGACAAATGGCATTACTCAGTCATATATTCAGTTCAGTGTTCAGTATATAGAGCATGGATTTAATCTTGGTATCTGACATGGTACACTATGATTAGACAAGTGAATGAAATGGGTGACAGCAAAGCGGGTTACAAATCTTAAAACTAGAAGAATGTACCAACAGGTAGCAGCAGCAATGGATCATTTAAAAGTGATAAGCCTGTGGAATTTTCTGAACGTAAGAACACAGAAAAACCTGGCCAGATTTCTAAACAAGATGGATCTTCATATGCATAGTATAGAATTTGAAATGAAAAAAAAAGGTAAGCAGCACGGATGACTATACTTGCCTGGACTGATAATTACAATGCTGATGCTCCTCACATCAATCATTCTCTGAAAATCTTTCCTATTATATGACCAAAAAGAATGGAATGTTTATGGGGAGGGACTCATTTTCAAAGTCTTACATCACAGTCACTGTTTTTAAACTTTCAGGCACATCAAATACATATATTGCATAAATTGCAGGGCTGCATACGTTTGCTTATTTTTAACCCTGAGTTAATTATACCTCAAACAAAGAGCTACACTATGGTAATCACTTTCCTAATGCAGATATCATTACCAAATATCCTAGCATGGGTTCTCCGTGACCTTCACCACTGGACACAGCACTCACTCAAGATTACAACACCTCTGATGTGTACTTCTGTAATCTTCATACCTGAAATATTTGTTATATGGCAAAGTTATAGTCCCAAAGTGCAAATATTAATTTGTCTAGTGGGCAACAGATTTTCAGAGACTATACTGATATTAAGCAAATATACAGTTCATATACTGATATCTTGTCCAAACCATTGCAGGCCACCATGCTGAAAGAAAAACAGAAATGAAGCTGCATATCACAAAATAAAGTTATATCCTATGTATATTATATATATTTATATACATACGTATGTGTGTGTGTTAATAGCATAACATAATTCATTTTATTCATTTATTTAGCTATTTATTTTTTCATTCATCAGTTCTTAGGGGCCAAATTAGGGTGAAAGTCATTACATTTCTGAATCAGCAAAATAGATAAACGCAAAGTTAGTTGAAGTGTAATAATCAAATATATTTTAAAGGGAGATTTGTCACTGAGTACAGCTAGCCAGACTTGTGCCTTATCATCACTTGTGGTTTCACGTTCTGCATGTTGCTAAAGGGGTTGGGGAGAGGGAAGGGTGGTAATGATTTACTGGGTGAATACTGAGGGGTAGGGTTTGTGTGTGTGTGTGTGTGTGTGTGTGTGTGTGTGTGTGTGTGTGTGTGTGTGTGTGTGTGTGTGTGTGTGTGTGTGTGTGTGTGTGTGTGTCTATGTGTATGTGTTTTGCTGGGACTATAGCTTACAAGAGGGGAAGGAGTAAAAAAAAAGCTTCTGGTCTGCTCTCTGCCAAACTGCATCTAAAGCTGCAGTGAAAGAGCTAGGAGGACACTCTTAAGTGTTGCTTTTGTGCTGGGTCCTCCCTCTCTCCATCTCACTGAATCAAGTACAGGTTGCACAAAGCAGAACTGACCATAAGCGTTCTGACTGAAAGCCGAGGATGTGTTAGTTATAGCTGTTTAATATGGTGGTGGTTGCTAGTTAAGTTTCAATTTTTGTGTAGTAAGTAAAGTTAGTTTTGGTGGATGTAGAAGAAAGAGGAGAAGTTATAACATGGAAGAGGGCTGAAGGTGAGATGGGATGAACATGTTGAATGTGGGATTACAATCTGGATTTGGGATTTGAGGGATGGATGTTGTGGTCCAATCAAAGCTTAGTTATAAAGGGAGGTTGGTTATCTGAGAGAAAATTATTTCAGAGGATCTACTGGCATGCAGGCAAGAGAAAAAGTATTAAGTGGAGATCTTGGGGCAGATCATGCAACAGAGTGAGATCTGAAGGTTACGAGAGAACTGGCTGCAGCAACAAGTCATTTTAAGAGGAATGAGGATAATAACATAAATGGTTTAAAGAGAATGCTGGCAGGTACTGCAAATGTAAAGTTTGCTGGATGACAAAAGGACAAAAGAACAAGTCAAGAATGAAAAGCAATAGAACCCACTAGAAGAAAAGATGGCAAGTATGATGAGAAAATTATAAAAAGGCAGATGGTAGAGAGCTGCAAAAACTAGGTAAAATAAGATGGAAAGACACGAGAGGCATGGGAGAAATGTATTTAGTCATTTATTTACACATTGTTCTGTAGTTTGCTCTCATCAGCCCTGGCCTGTTTTGTAGGTTGTCCCAAAGTGGCACTTATATGGACAATGAGAGAAATTTGGCCTGGAGAATAGGCAAATTCCCTTACTCTTCTTCAAGTGGTGGTGGTGGGGTGTTGCTTATAGGCAGCATGGAATTTGTATGCTCTTTTGGTATAATTTTTCTGATGGAAAAAATGAATGTAACCAGGAAAAGGTGTGTTGTCTAATTTGGTACTGGATGAGGTGGGAGAGGTTCTGGACTCCCAAGCTATTAGTTCAAAACATTTATGGGAGCACATGATGGAAGAAAGGAAAATTAGTAATAGAAGAAGAGCAAATCAAGAAATCCAAGATGTTGTGGCAGCATAGTCCAGCTAAGTGCTCTGACAATGCTGGCCAGAGCCAAGAATGACAGCAAAAAAAAAAAAAAAAGCTGGATGTGTGAAGTGTGGGTGTTGAACCTCAGAGTACAAAGATATAGCAGTCAGTGGTGAGAATCCTTTATAAACGCATTCTATGAACACCTTCAGGAATGCATGGATCATGCGATCCCAAATAAAACCAAGACCTAATCCTCCAAAGGCAGACGTCCTGTCTGGTGGACCCCAGCCATAAACAAACTATACAATAGAAGGAGGAAGCTACTAAATGATAAAGCAAAATCCCAAAAAGGGAGGGCATCACTGATCAGTATTAGCAAAAAACTACGGGCACACATAAAATTGTCTAAGGCCAGCTTTGAGAGAAAAATTGCACAGGACACTAAGGATAATCACAAGGCTTTCTTTAGTTATGTTAGGAACCTGGGTGGTAATTCCCAGATATGCTCAGAATTAGTCCAAAATGACAAAAAATACACTGAACCCACAGACATTGCCAACATCCTAGCTGACAGGTTCAGCGCAAACTTCTCCCTCCCCACCAAAAGGGCAAATATCTATCCCAGTAGAGTGCTGCCCCCCTGACATCTCAGATGCTCAGGTAAGAGCCGCCCTCTCCAAAGCAAAAAACACAGCATCAATGGGACCAGATGGTGTCCCAGGCTGCGTCCTACATGAACTCAAAGAAGAGCTAAACCCAAACATAAAACTACTGTTCAATCTCAGCCTTACTACAGGATATGTGCCCAAAGAGTGGCGTACAGCAACAGTGGTCCCTCTCCATAAAGGTGGTGCCTCAACGGATCCTGGAAACTATCGCCCCATAAGCCTGACTAGCTTGGTCTGCAAAGCTATGGAAAGGATCATCATGGACCTCATAAATAAAGATATTGGGGACCTACAAACACTGGATCCTACCCAGTTCGGCTTTGTTAAGGGCAGATCCTGCCTCTTAAACCTGGTTGATTTCTTTGAAACAGTCACCAAGGCCATTGACGAGGGAAGGTGGTCCACACAGCCTACCTGGACCTCGCAAAAGCCTTCGATACAATACCCCACTCGGGCATTATAGATAAGCTCACCAGCTTAAATATAAACCCCTATGTCACTAGATGGATTGCAAACTGGCTCAAGGACAGAACCCACATGGTTAGAATTGCTGGAGCCATGTCGGACTCCAAACCAGTTACAAGTGGTGTCCCACAAGGCTCAGTCCTGGGACCTCTCTTGTTCGGTATATATTTCTCGGAGGTACAGGCCAACATGGAAGGACTGTGGCTGACCAAGTTCGCAGATGACTGCAAACTGGGCGCCATAATTGACTCTCCAGCCGACACAAGCATCCTCCAAAAGGGCCTCATAGAAACAGACAACTGGTGCCAGAGCCATGGCCTCAAGCTAAATGCCAAAAAGTTTATAGTCATCCCCTTTGGCAAAAACAAAGTGCCCACAAATTACCACATAGGTGGAAATCCATTAAGTACAGAAGAAGTAATTAGGGACCTGGGGACCCAAGTTGATAGCAATCTCTCATTTGACACCCACGTGGCCAAAGTGGTTAGAAAAACATTTTATATAGCCCACCTAATCATGAAGGGATTCACATCTAGATCAGGGGAGGTCATCGTGCCTCTTTACTCATCCCTCATCAGGCCCATAATTGAGTACAATGCCCCTTTTGGGATGTACCTTACCAGACACCTGCAGCAACTGGAAAGACCCCAAAAGTACCTCACCAAGAGGATCAAAGGGCTCAAACAGATGCCATATGCTGCCCGGTTAAAGAAACTCCAGCTCTACTCAGTGGCATACCGCCTGTTCAGAGGCGATCTGTGCCTGATGTATAAAGCCATGTCCAACCCGGAATTAATGGACATGCTGCACCTCAGAAAATCCAAATCCCATCGAGCTACGCTCGAGAGACTTGAACCTCAGCACTGAAATAAATAGGACATGCTGGAGGGACAGATTCATAACCCAGAGGCTCCCTTCACTCTGGAATAAAATCCCAGTCCAGGTTAGGCAGAGTCCCTCATTGACTCTCTTCAAGAGGAATCTTGATGAGTGGATGGGAGATCGTAGGTTTACCCCGGGTATCACTTCTGTGTCACTGTTAGATAGAGGCACAGTATACTAACCTCGAAAAAGGGCATAGCAAAATAAATTTAAAATTGGTGGCAAAAGCCAAACACATTCTGGCTAGGCTTATAAATGCCCTAGGGCAGATAGCCTAGTATGAACCTATGAACCTATGAACCTATGGCTGAAAGAAGCATTCTGTTTCTGACTGAGCTCCTTTACTCAATGCATCAGGCTAGTTCTGGATGAATCATGTCAAGACTGTAGCAAAGAACAAACGGAGGGATGTGGTATTAATACACAGTGAACAGAGAGAATTAAAGGAAGTGCAGGAGTTTCATCTAGTACCACACATTGTTTATATAGATTAAGGCAATATAACCTCTTTGTTTCTACATGAAACATGTTCTAGCACTCATTCATGTGGATCAAAGCACACAGCGTGGATTTGTGGTGCATGAGAGTTAGAGTGAAGGTACTGGAATGGCTTCAGCATGATTAATTTATCACTTAGAAGAGAAAAAAAATGTTATTATTTTTTTGGTCTGTTGCAGTGCTTAAAAGATATACTTTTGGGTTTAAATCAGAAGTGGCTTGTAAATAGGGTGAATAAAGTTAAAAACTCTAGTGACTAGTGAATGGTAGGACAGGAAGCTATTGTTTGGAAGGTAAAGTAAGGGATCATTGAACACCTTGTCCAGAATATTGTTTGAGACATGGAAAGGTTGTTGTTGTTGTGCCTTTCTTTTTTTTTTTTGAAATTCTCTTTATTAGAATTATATAATACAATTACAAGTAAATCAAAACTAATCTACTTCTAAGTACAAACTACACAATGAAAAATAACTATGTACAAATCTCATCTATATCTTAGTGAATTGAATTCAAAATTTTACAATATTGTCAAGTGAGAATATAATCGGATAACATTTTCCAAATATTCTTCTGTACTGGCTTTTGCTTCATGGAATACCAAAGATATTTATACACACAAAGTTGCTTTCTAGCTACTTGTCTAAATCCTTCCCAGGACAGCTTAGTCCTGTCTTTCCAATTTAGTGTGATATAATATTTTATTAACATAAATGTTGTTATTAGAAGATGTATTTGTTTGTTACTCAGTCCTATTGGGGGAATGTGTAAGAGAGCAAATTTCCAAGATAAAGTTGTTTTTTCATATCCTATTTTTTCTAATTTGACCCTTAGGGCATACCAAAGCTTGTATGAGCATTTACAGCTCCAAAATATATGAATGATATCTGCCTCTTGCGAAGAGCAGAACTGGCAGTGTGGTGGAATCTCCTTGTACATCTTATTTAAGATTGAGGGCGTAAAGTATGCATTATTTAATATCATAAGTTGTGTATATCTAAATTTTTGGAGGGGGATAAATTTGGAGAATTTCTGAATTGCCTGCGCTATTATGTTGGAAGTAATAGTAGAATCCTGTTTCGTCCAGTAGTTAGAGTGTATAGCCTCTCTATTGTACTTGATAGACGTAATAAATTTATAAGCATTTGAGATCATTTTCTTTTTCCGCGTCAACAAATCCCATAAAGTTTTACATGTAGCTATGTGTGAGTCTGAGATGTCAAAACCATCCCAATATCTGTAACATAACTCTTTTAATTGTCTTACAATTGTTGTATATTTAGGCGGTAGTTTTAACTTGTTCCTTATGTTGACTACAGATTCCTGTTTGAATAGAAGAAAATCTAATACTGCTTTATCCCTCAGCTGTGGGTATGGATTCAAGATAATCATTCTATCATTTAATTGAATATTGGGATTAAGATGTAACGGTTGGAGTGTCAAGTATGCTGCATATAAATTCAAGGACTTAAAAAAATTTTGTGTGATTTTAATTTGTTCCCATAAGTCGTTTTGTATTCTATATCTCCTCCTGGATGTTCCATCTAAGAATGGGAGAGCCATGGGGTTAAATCGTAAAGATTTAACATAATTATGGTATAATTTCACCCAAATCGGGCACCATTTAGTGGGTTCATCCCTAAAGCTTGCAATATTGATTATTCTGCTACTATTGTTAATTTCATAATATAATCTAAAATCGGGCAGTCCCGATCCACCTTTGTCCTTGGGATAAATAAGCTTTTGATAATTTATCCTGATGAGTCTTGGGTGCCATATAAATTTTGCTAGGGTTGTTTGGATATTATTGAAAACTTTATTATGTATCAGTGTATTGGTTGCGTTAAATATGTAGAGTATTCTCGGGAGAACATTCATTTTAATAATGGCCACTCTCGATAAAAAAGGGAGTTTGATTTGTGTCCATCTTTCCAAATCTTTTTGTACATTTGACCAAACTTTATCTACATTTTCTTGATAATATTTATGCGCGTCCATATAAAATGAGATTCCAAGATAGTGTAAATGGTTTCTAATTTTAATATTTGATGGAGTAAATACACTTGGGTATTGTGCGTAGTTATTTAAGGGGAAATATTGTTGATTTATCCATATTTATCTGATAGTTCGAAAATTTAGAAAACATATCTATTGAATTAGTTATCTTATTAAAGTCTGTGTTGGGGATGGAGTAATATATATTTAGATCATCTGCATAAGCTGATAGTGCTATCTCAGTGTTAAATAAGACCGAAATATTGTGAAGTGTTTTCTGCTTTATTAGTAAAAACAACGATTCAATATACAAATTAAATAAAAGAGGTGATAAAGGACACCCCTGTCTTATCCCATTGTTAATTTCTATTTTCTTTGAACTATATTTATTTAATTGTAAAATGGTATAAGCTCTCGTATGTAGAGTGTTGATATAATGAATGAACTGTGTAGGAATACTAAATTTTTGGAGAATAGCTGTCAAAAATGTCTTATTAATTCTGTCAAATGCTTTAGATGCATCAATAGCTAACGTGTAAATAGGTGTTTGTTTTATTAGGGATAAAGATATCATTGCATCGAGAGTAAGTGTCTGGTCAACTGTTTGCCTATGGTTAATAAACCCCGATTGCTCTGGGGAGATAATTTTTGTAATTACTGCTTTAATTCTATTAGCTAATATTGTTGCCATAATTCTCATATCCAAATTAATAATGGAGATGGGCCCATAATTATGAGGGTTAGTGGTGTCCGTATTCGGTTTAGGTATTAAGATAGTTCTGGAAGCATTCAAATGAGGATCATTGATACCAACCAGTATAATGTACTTAAAGAGATGATAGAATATAATAGACATTTTGGAACTAAAACATTTGTAAAACTTGGCAGAAAAAACATCTGGACCTGGTGCCTTATTACCTTTCAGATTGTTAATTGCTGTGTTGATATCCATTTGTGTGAACTCAGCTGAGAGAAGAGCTTGTTGTTGTTCATTTAGCTTGGGAAAACTTAATTTATTAAGGAATAGATGCAATTCGTGTTCACTGAATACTGTGGGAGTAGGGTTATACACCTCTTCATATATCTTCTCAAACACCTTGATTATATCTTGTGAATTATAATATCTATTATGCAGAAAGATAATCTCCGAAATATATGGAATAGGTTTATGTTGATTATGTAATCTTGCTAAAAATCTGGAGGGAAGTTGCGCCCATTGTGAGTAATTGGCTAAGTTCTTAATTTCGTGAAATGATAGGTTCTCTGCTTGTAGAAATAATAGATTGCTCTGAAGTTGATTAATAGTATTCTCTATTTCCGACAAATACTTCTGTTGCAGTTTCAGCTCAAGTTTAGTTATCTCTTCCTTAATACTATTTTCTTTGGTGACAGTAAATTTCTTATAGAATACAGATTTATTAATTAGCATCCCTCTGATTAAAACCTTTGTGGTAGCCCAAGTTATATCGATCGGGGTGTTAGTATCTGTAAAGGATAGTATGCATTGGTCTAATAGAGTGTCAATTTCCTTTCTAACATCAATCTTATCAAGTAGGTTAGGGTTTAAGTGCCACCATCTATTATAATTTTTCGGAGAGTTCTTATGTAACCAGTCTATTGTTAAAGTAATTTTAGAATGGTCTGAAAGAGACCTAGGTTCCGTGTAGAGTGAAAGATCAAAGTGTAGAAAAATATCAGAAATTAAGAAGAAATCCAGTCTGGACCAACTCTTATGGCATTGAGAGAAAAAAGTAAATCCTTTAATGTCCGTATGAGAGACAATATTATAATACGGGTCAGTTAATCTAAAATCGTTTTTAATTTCGAAGAGTGCAGTAGTGGCCTGCAAATTAAATTTAGTATTAGTGTTTGTTCTATCTATCTTTGGATCCTGGATGGAATTCCAGTCGCCACCTAAAATGTAGTAATGTTCTGGGAAGGACTTTAGTAAGTTGTAGATGTCCATCATAAAGTTCTGTTGAAGGGTACACGGGGCATACACGTTCATAATCAAAACTAGTTTATCTAACCTATCAATTTTAGTTACAAAATAGCACCATCTACCTTCTGGGTCTGACTCCTGTTTTATGATATCCTGTTGGAAGGAGTTTTTAATGATGATAGCTACTCCTACTTTATTAGTTTTATTGCCTGCTGCTATAATGGATTTAATCCATCTTTTCTTCACCGTGAGGTTCCACTGCTCCTTTAGTAAGTGAGTTTCTTTTATCATAATAAAGTCCAGATTAGATTTAAATACTAGATGCAGGAGCAGTTTTCTTTTGTTCTCTGACTGTAACCCCTTAACATTCCATGAAGCTAACGTCCACATAACTCCATTCGTAACTGTAACCTTAACTGGTATTCATAAATTGTAATGGTAAATACAATCAGTACAGAAGAAAACCATACATGACATGTAAAACTTAGATATAGACAAGGAACTCTTCCAGTCTTAACCCAGTGCCTAACCACTAACTCTCCTAATCTGGAAGAGAGAGGGATACATATTATTGTTTGACAAACATTTGTTAAGCAAAAGAAATGGTACATCATTTTAACGTTTAAAAATTTGTGTTCACAGTTTAAACTGTATCCCAATTCACTAAGCCTATCCCTAAAGAGCATAGAAAACTAAGCTATCCTTAGTACTATTTCCTGATGCACGGATCAGAGCATAAACTAATGGTATTGTGAGAATTCCTAAGTTATACCTATATTTATAGTATAGCCTTTTAGACAAGATCATTTATGGTAGATCTTCTGTTATAAACCTTCTTTTAACTAAAGATTTTCTAATCATGCAATATACGTAAAATGAATTTGGTATCTACATACTCTTCATAGCCAGCAATTAAACACCATTAAAGTAAAATATCACACTTTTATGCTTGCATTATAACTGTAAATTGAAATGGCGTGAATCAGATATTTCCTATACAGAATCTTACATATTCACCCATTTAATCAGACACTTTACATTCTCCGGTAGACCAAATGCATAAGTAGGACTGTCCCGAATCTCATATAGGTTTTCTGGGTCTTTTACATGTAAAGTAATTGTCTGGGCAACTTTGCCCTTAAATAAGTAAAATATTTATCTATATCATTGTAGCAGTATGTTTAGAGTACCTAGGAATCATTGTGTACCATGAGGTATGCCTTCAGCATTTAATCGGTTGAATCTTCCAAGCGACCACATTTTAGAGAGCATATTTAATAATTTCCTGCCTTAAATGCACGATCTTCTCTTTTCTAGTGCAGATATGTGCAGTACCAGTCGCTGCCTCTTTAAGAAAGCGTTGCATCCTGGGAGGTCATCGCGTACGCAAGGGTTGCGTTGTAGCTGTGAATTATTGGGAGCTGTAGTTCATCCACCATCCGGACAACCACGAGGAAATCAGGCCCAAGTCCAGCATCCCCGTCCGGCCATGGACCAAAGGCCCTCCCAACAACCGATGACCTGGAGAAAATGGAGATAATGCCGGTATGTGTATCTAAGGCAGGATATATAGATTGGACCAGATACCTCTCTTTATTTCTGCAGTGTGTCTACCATTGTAAAGTGATCGTACCTCAAGCCTTGTGTATACTTTTCTCCGGATTGGCTTTAAATACTTTGAGAAACACCGATACTGCTTCTTCCTTGCTTTTAATTGAGTATTTAAGTCCCTGACTTGTGAAAAGGAGCGTACTGGGATATTTCATCTGAAATTTAATTTGCTTGTCGATAAGGAAGGCGTAATAAGGGGCAAGTTTTTGTCTTTCTAGCTTAATTTGATATGGTAGATCTTGTGCAATGCTTACTTTCAACCCTTTCCATTCCACAGATTTTTTTGTTTTGGCAGCAGCTAGCAGTTTATTAACATGATGGAAGTTAAGTATCTTAGCATATACTATTCTTGGGCTATTTAACACTGGGGATGATCTCAGAGCTCTGTGCGCTCTTTCAATAGTAATTTGATTAGCTTCTAGGTCACTTCCTAAGAACAACGAGAATATTGTAGTTATAGTGTCCATCAGCTTGTTTTGCTCAATATTCTCCGGGATGCCCCTTATGACTATGTCGTTGCATCTAGATCTGGCTTCGAGATCCAGAATTTTTGCTTGGAGATCCTGGATAGAAATTTTGTTAGTTTCTGAAGCTTTTTGAATGCTTTCGATTTTAATGTCTTGATCCATGATTTTGGATTCAATTTTGTCCATCCTTGTGAGGACTTTATCTATAGATGAACCAACTGCATTTATTTGGGTGGAAAGATTTTGTATCGCCTCGTGAATGGGTTGTAGTGCCATTTTTAGATCCTGTAAGTTGGAGGATTCTGTTTTGTTCTTATTTGAGTTTGTGTTTTTATTAATTTCCAGAGATTTATTGGTTCTGGCTCTTTTTGAGGTCGTATCCTTTTCAGGTGAATTTATTGAAGAGAATTTTGTTTTGGTAACCTGACTTTCCATAGATTCTGCTTCAAGTGACATTTTGTTTATTCTCCTTTGATGTATTCTAGCAGATCTTTTTCTGTGTTATATTTTAGAACCACACCGGCCTGGATATTATCAGCATTGAGTTCACATGTGACATAAACTCCGGTTTCAATCTGCAGTAATCTTGCACTTTTGTAAGAGTTCCGACAGTTTTCTTCCCTCAGGTACGTACAGCAGGCTGTTAGTTGACCGAACAGTGTAATTTTACTTGGAGAATGATTTTTTCTCACTTGTATTTTGTATAAACAATTAGGTATGATGCTCCTCTGTGTATCAGCACTCCCTACAGGACAGCAGCCATCTTGATCTCACGTTGTTGTGCCTTTCTGCTTTTCCTGGTTAGGGGTCGCCACAGCAGAACTCCGGTCCGCTAATGATTGGCAGTAGATTTTTACGTGCCGAGTTGCCAGCTCTGACGCACAACCTTCAACGAAGGTACGCCCATTCGCACATGTCTCCACACAGAAGACACTCTAGCTGAGAATCGAACAGGACAACGTCTTACTGTGAGGCGACAATGCTACCGCAGCACCACCACCGCAGTACATGTATGCTGCAAAATTTCCAGAGCACTCAAAATATTATTATTGTGTGAAATTGGTTCACTTTAACATGAGCACAAACAAAACTGTGCTCTCTGTGGGGAATTAGAACATACTCAGATTGTGTGAAAATGTAAAAGATGCAGCATGTAGCAAGTTAGAGATGGGTAAAATATCTCAGGAATGGTCATGTTAGAAGTGCAAAACACAGAGCTGTTGACAGGAAACATTTGCAGAAATATATATATGCAGGCACTGGTGCGATGAAGGCATTTCTTGTAGGAAAATCTGAACAGCAGATTATAGTACCACAATCACCTCTGACTGTGAAGATGAAGGAAGAAGAGGATGTAGGGGTAAGGGAAGTATTATTAATGGCTCAGTATGATACAGCACAGGAATTTAGTAATTAACTGCAACTACTGCAAGCAGACAGTTGTACAAACACAGTGGAAGACGAAGAGAAGTGAGAATTTTATAGGAAAAAATGGGCACTTAACCCTCATAGAAGGATAACAGTATTGAAGAATAAGCAGAATTAATGTTAATACATGCAGCACTGGGATAGTAAATAGACTGTGGAATAGAGGACGGAGTAGACGAGACAATGATATGGAAATATTTCACATGAGTTAGAATATGCAGAATGTGGAAAAGGATGATTTTCATCTTTTGGGATTAAGAAATGTTCATCAGTGGCCATTTCTATGAAGGATAGTGTAGAATGGCTAGTTTTTAATTTCATGTTGATAGAACTGAGTAGGGTGCTGCACTTTGATGGACATTTAGATACATAGGTTTCCATTGTGTAATGCATATAGGGGCATATATTGGCCAGTGACATAAAAATATTGTTTGTGAGAGTCATACTCTTTTTACAGGTGACATGCGATGATGTGGTTAAGAGTTTTGTAATTCTGGGAGGTAGAAAACAAAAAAAAAGTCAGCTTGGACTAAATGTGAATTGGAGAAGGAATGCTCCAGTAGAATGTCAGTAAGAGATTGGGTAGAGGTAAAAGGGATATATGTAAGAGCACATTAATGAGCACTTGGGATTTCATTTTCAGAAATGATTTTGTGACAGTGGTGGGAGCTGGTAAGAAATCTTCAGGTATTTTGTAGCATTTTTACCCTGATGAAGTGTGGCTACTATTGACAGTAGGGTGGTGGTAGAAAGTAGTTTATTTAAGGAGATACACAAAAATATTAGATGCTTTGGAAGGATAAAAGAATACTTTTGCAATAGTTATGGAATGATCATATAGGCACAAAGATGTTTTGCACTAGGTGTATGGAATGAAGGTGTCTAAAAAGAAAATGTAGTTAAGGAATATAAATGCAGGGGGAGGGTGGACAAGATAATGGAGGATATGGAATCTCTGGTGCAACTTAGTAGTAGTAAAGAGAGAGGTATAACTGTGGGAAATGTTATGATGGACTGGGACAAATTAAAAGCACCCAAAAGTATAATGTAGCATACAAAACTATGGAATTCATGGGGAAATTAAGGATTTATATCCTTTTTTGATGGCAACAAGTTGGTAGGATGGCAAGGTGATGGAAAGCATTAGGAATGATAACAAGGAAAGAGTTATATCAACTTAGAGGCATATTAAAGGTGATACAGGAGCAGACCAGGTATCTGTTTGGCATGGAAGTAAGACAGTGAGAATTTTGATAGGTAAAGCAGAATATCAGAAGCCTTTATGTAAATATATCAGAGGAGATGAAAGGTGAGTAAGGTGAAGAATGGGGTGATTACTCCAGGAACCAATGAGGTGGGGGAAGGGTTTTATTGTAGAAAAGGTAGCCATGACAACTGAATGTTGTAGAGGGAGAGATAAAGAGTTATATGAAGGCATAACAAAGCTTCTATGGAACTGGAAAGAAAAACACAAGTTTAACAGTTGGCAACATATTTTAATGATGGTTGTAAAATTCTGGCAAACATTCTGTAGCTGAAAACAGCAGAGTAGTTGGAAATTTGGTTGAAAAATAGATTGACAGTGTAGGAAAATGAAAAGATATGTTTTTGGTGGTAGAGTGAAATTTACAGATTGTTACTGAAAAATTCAACCCTCTACCACCTTAGTCATGTATGCTAACCCTAACTCTAAACCTACCCATGACCCTATCCCTAACCCTATACATTACATTACTAAAAACCTTTTATATAACAGTACCACTGCACAAGACAAAAGCAGGCAGAACGCCCACAACACAAAGCATTAAATCTATCCTGTAACCTAACCCTAAGCAGCAAACACTCACACATAGATAGATATCAGACACTATAAACTTTACAGTCATTCATTCTCCTACATAATCCCATGAGATTTGATATTTTGTACTTTCAGTGATTTTCACCCCCTAAAAATATTTTCAGTCAAACAGTCAAATATGTGTTCAATATTTTGACATGTAACCATGTGTGTGTGTGTGTGTGTGTGTGTGTGTGTGTGTGTGTGTGTGTGTGTGTGTGTGTGTGTGTGTGCGCGCGCATCTGTGTGTCTATATATATATATATATATATATATATATATATATATATATATATATATATATATCTTGTGTATTAAAACAAATGATTGTGGAGTCTTGCTATGATGCAATAGGTTACACACACTACATCACTTTTCGTGTTTCTGATTTATAGCATTTAGATTTTAATGTTATGTGTTTCTGGTAATGTGACAGCTGAATATAGTTTTTTTGTCATCCTTATTCTTGTAGTGGAAAAGGCAGCAATGCCAAGGAGGAAGGAAGAAATTGTTGTGCTGTCCACTATGTGGTCCAACATGCAAGATGCAGATGTCTTAGACAGGGTGGTAGAAATGGATAACAAAACCTTGAGGGTGCTGACCTACTGCATAACTGAAACTTTACTAGAAAATAATAATCTCACATTAACCAAGACTGATCTGGGCAAAGTGGGATGGGACAAGATTACCCATTTTTGGTCATACAAAGAGATAGAGTTGAATGGGTAACAGACAATTATCCAAATGTGGAAGTATGAGTGCCAGAAGTGAGAAGAAAGACTGTTTTGTTAATAAAAGGAGTTGAAACTTAGCAGCAGGACAATCATAAGTAGACTCTTGAAGCAGCTAAATAAATACAAGGGTAGTAGAAAATAGTTGATAGCTGCTGGGATTCTGGGGCCAAACACCAGCTAAAAAACTTCCTTTGCAAATGTGTTAAAGCAGTCAAGTTAAAAATATGCAGCAAAATTAATGACATTTTCCTGAAGCCAGAATATATTAATGTTAATTTTGTAGTGTTTATTGATTGATTGACTGATTTTACATGCGTTAACTGGGAGGTCGAGCTGAGAGGTCCTATTCTTCAGCAGAGTACCATGAACAGAAATAATCAAAAATTAAGGAAAAGAAATAGAGTCAATAAAAAGTTACTCAATGTGCATAATGATATGCAAGAGAGGTTTTACAGCATAAAAATGTTTTCTCTGTATTCTCTAAAGGTATAAAACAAAGATTCATATATGGATTTTTTTTTTTTTTTGCTGCAAACAAGATCCCCTACCCCCTGAACCCCCAATGTGGGAAGTAGTTTATACCTCTACATATAACAAAAATTATATATATATATATATATATATATATATATATATACACACACACACACACACACACACACACACACGGTCCATTTCATTTAATTGAAAATTCACTTCATCTAAAATTCATTTCAATGACAACTCATTTCATTGTAAACTTACTTCACAACAAATATATCATAAAAAATGTTTTTGCAGGGGGGCAATCTCCATGTACCCCATGTGAGGGGGATTTTCCCCCAACCCCCTTACTTATATGTACTAACTCCATGATCACACAACCAGGAAGGCAAAATAAAATAACACAAATATCTACACATCTGGGGGTACAACAGGATGCTGACCATTGCAATCTGCGTATACTCTGCTACACTCATATCCCTAATCACGTCTATGATAAGAAATTGCATCAGCCGATACTTTCTATAGAAGTCACTTTTTAATATAATGAGTTTTCAGTGAAATGGGCTCAACCAAATGAGTTTCAATGAATTGAACTTGCAATGAAATGACATTGCCTCTACACATATATGTATATATAGGTTTACTATCAAATGTTGGAAAATCACCTTACTGTCGATCATATGTTTGAGAATACAGATGTGAAAGTTCAAAATTTTGATCAAAAAAGATGTTTTAGCAAATGGTCAAGATGTATGTTTCATTCGTAGTCGATATCAACAGAATCGAACATATGCAAGTCAGTATGCTATTGTACTACCTAATTTACAGTATGTTGTAATGGGAACCCCATTGTAATTTATATTTCAGTGCCAGGACATGTAACGGTAGTTGACATTTTGCCTTAAGTAAGTCATCATAAACATATGTGCATTTCTGTTTTGACAGTGTTTGCATGTATCTTTAATTTCAGTTTATTTGTGCAGAAGTTTTAACATGTGCATACAGCACATTCAGCATAGGTCACAAGACATTTGAAAAGATCGCGGTAATAGTAACATCTACTCGCTATCATACTGTATATGAAGACATGTATTTATTAAGTCTGTTGATCATTCCAATAAAACTATATGTCCTATACATTGCATTTTACTAGAATTGGTAAATAAATGATACTATAGAAGGTTGACTGTTATGAATGCTTATGGATTACATGTAAGACGTGATACTTATATTTTATTATACAGAAACTTATGGAGTCTGTAGATGATGTTTGCGGTCCTGGAGTACTTGGGAGTATATATGGCATGGTAAAATTTCAAAAAGGCAAGGATCTACTATACATAGATGGATATCAATACTACTTAGAGAAATCAAAAGAGTGTAGAAGGTATTGGTGTTGTGTTTATGAAAGCAGAGATAAATGTAAAGGACGTTGCATTACAGAGTGTTTTGTTGATGGTAATATGTTGGATAAAAGTACTACTCATTTCTGTGCACCAGATGTTTTAAAAGTAGAAGAATTTAAAGTGCAAGAAAACATTAAAAGAAGGTCTGAGAATTCTATTGTGGACCCATGTAAAATCATTTCAGAAGTGTTAGCAAGTACATTAACTGTTGTGGTAAATACACTACCTAACAGTGTGGCCCTAAAACAAACAGTTAATAGACTACGGCAGAAAAAAACGGAAAAGCGTGTTTGCAGATTTACGTTCTTTAAAAGAACTTAAACCTGAACACCTACCCATTAAAAGTGGAGAATTCATTATTCAGCATAGCACTTCATCTGATTGCACAGTAAGCAGTGTCGTTATAACAACAGAGGGCAATTTAAGAATGTTATGCACCTCTGAATTGGTAGATGGTACATTTCCAATTAGCACTACAGAATATAAGCAGGTTTACATGATCCATTGCTGTTTAGAAGGAAGTGGCAATAAGAAGACAGGGCAGGTAGTGTCTGGAATAATGCCTTCCAAAACAGAAGAACATTATGATGACTTCTGGAAGTGTGTACTACATTTGTGTGAACACTATACCTTGGAAGGTAAGCCACATATGGTACTTAGTTATTTTAAAAAGGGTGCAGTAAACTCAATAAAGTGTAATTTACCAGACAGTATACTGAAAGGTTGCTGGATTCATTTATGTCACATAGTATGGCGTCTAATTCAAAAGTTAAATTTTCCCTATGAATTTAGAAGTATGCCGTTCACTATGTTATGTAAGCAGATTCCAGTACTTTTCTTTCTCCAGACACTATTATTAGTGCAATGATTGAAATAGAGACTGATATACCAGAGAAAGTAATCCCATTTTGTATTTTTTAAAGAAAATTACATAACTGGTAGACCTAGGAGATATGGCATTCACAGGTCTCCTGCAGAAAGACTTCCTCCACTCTTTGATGTATAATTTTAGAATCAATGGGATACAAGCAGTGAAAAATTAATTTTATGGTTCTAAAGCATGGTGCTAAACTTGCTGTGATTCTTACTATGATGGCTCTGAAGTTTTCTTAAGACAGTCTTGCTGGCTGGGTTTTGCTGAAATCAAAGTCTGGTTATAGTTGCATTCACAGTCTGTTGCATACAGAAACTTGCAGACTATACACTGATGAGAGAATATACTTTCCAGCACCAAACTCTGAACAGTAACAAATAATTTTTATAACAAACCACACAGACTAACATTGCAGCTTCAGGTACTTTTCTACTTTACTTCTTTAACATGTATGATGTGAGAGATATAACATTTACCTTGGAACAAATGTGTCCTTACACAGATATCTCTAACATAACTGAATTAATACAGATTTTATATACTGTTCTAGTCATGCACACTCAAATAGATTTCCTCTTGGTATTCTATTTTGGAGAATTGCTCATCCTGTTGCAGATGCTGACTTGATGATAACAATGTCACATTTTTGCTCTTTGTATGAGAACATCTGCTCTGGTGCAAATGCTGACTTCAAACTTTTTTACTTAATGTCATATGATTCAGATTGTGTTCCTATTTGTCCAGCCTTTAAGGAACCAGATTAGCTTTTTTCCTGGCAATGTGAAAACATACATCCTCTTTTTACATTTTTGCTCTTACTGACAATGTAATGCATACATAAGAGGTCAGTTTTTACATTTTTGCTGATTCTGTATGAAAACATGTCCATTAAGCAAGTTCCTTATTTTTCAAGCCAGTCATTTAGTATGGATGCTAATCACAAACTCTATTTCTACATTTAAGCAAGCTTTATTTTATACCTTATTTATTTTGCATATTTGTAACAGAATTACTTTCAACCTTAAAACCTTGTTGAGCATTATTTACAATTCCATCTTTTTATTTTAAACCATACTCAGAACACTTTAAACTGATATGTATTTTGATCCCATTATATAGAAAACACATTAAGAAACAAAACCTTAAGTCTTCTTTTGATACAAGTCAAAATGCAATTTTACATAGCCAATACAATTATATCAAGTATTACTACCAAAACTGAATGTATTTAACAACTTTTTCTTTTGCAGACTATTCTGTGAAAATATTTTATCAGTTATGAGTTGTCTGCTTTAATTTTATTTTTGTAACATGATCAATTTATTCTTTTGCAATCACAGAATTTAATTTATAACTTAGAACTCTTTTATTAACTCTTTGCAACTGTTGAATTAACTCTTTACTTTTATTAATATCAAAAGATTAGAGATAGACTAATATCTATAAGAGACGAGAACTATGTGCTACTGCAAGCATTTATACACTGCTGAAAATATACAATTCCAATGTCATTTTAACCATAACATTGTGGTCATATCTCTGAACTGCCCATTAACATCTTGGTAAAGTACTGAACTGGGCTTAGATAATAAATATTTAAATGTAATTATTTCAGTATATTTAATACGTGAGGATTTAAAAAAAACATGATTTATACACTAAAGAATGCTATGTACATATTAGTCCATTAGCTGTATGAATACAATATTTTAATATAATTTTTCTCTAACTGGGGTAACCAATACTAGTACAGATAAAATGATGGTCCAAAAACCAATAATAAGACTCCAACTTTAAACCAGTGATAATATTACAACTTGACAAATTACTTTTGAACTTATTACAATGTATCCTGTACACTGTACAGTATGTATTTACACAGACTGTTTGCTATTCATTCATTTCAATCTAGTAGCTATCCTTGACCCATTTTTTCAAACATGTTTTTTCACACATATTCATTACTAGACATTAATTTCATTTGTACTGAATTCCTTTGTATTTGTACATACAAAGACTGTAAATTACATTTATTAACTCTTACAAATGTAGTAACATTAACATCAAGCAAAATCTTGGAAAATTCTTATGCCTCTTTAGAAGTATCTAGTGGAATTGCCACCAGAGGCAACTACATACCCAGAAATTAGAAGCATTCATGCTTTTGCATGCCAACATTGTCTTGCCAAAACATATTAAAAAATAGTGACCAGTCTTGTTCAATTTTTACATATCTTTACTATCTCTTGTATAGCTTTAATAAAGCAATTTTAAATCATTTTGTGTATAGCTTTACAGTTTAACAGGTTGTAAATACAATTTAATACTAAACAATACAATAATAACTAGAATGATAGCTATTAGCAACTTGTAAAATATCTTATCCTGTCAGGTTTAATCCAGTATTTCTAATACATTAATACCTGTTTTCCCTTCCCCGCTAAAAGAGCATTGTCAAGAAGGAATGAGATATTATTTCTTCCTGTAACTTTATTTTAGATCATTTTGCAATACTGCTCACACAGTCAGTGTAAAACTGAGAAAGCACCCCCTCCCCCTTTAGTATTGCACTATTGTTTATTTGCTTTATAATGTATGTCAGCCCAACACTTTGGTTATACATTTGCTTTATTAGGTTATTAAACTATAGACCTTTGTCTGATTTGATCATTTTTGGGCTGTTTTCAATGACAGAATATATTTTTCTGTTGCCTTTGCTGTCTTCTACTACTAGTGGTTATTTGTACCCTCATGTATACTTTATTTGAACTGTATGTATATTATAACCCATCTGCTGGCAATACTAAATGTAACTGAGGTTTTTACTTTTAACCTTTACCTGCAAAGAGATTATCAGTGACATATATGCACAATTGTGATGTTTTGTTACAATTACCAAATAATGTTGCATGTGAACATTTAAAAATTATGTTTTAATAAAAATAAGTTTTTAGAAAAACTCAAGCCATTTGTCTGGCAATTAGTCTTGTTTTTTATCTTATATTTCCAACATTTCCTGTAACTATTCATCCAGTCTAGGAAGGTCTGAGCTCACATTTCAGACTCTGTAGCTATAGCTAACTTTTTTAGCATTTTTTTCTTTTAATCATCTGTTAATACACTTGCAATTTAATAGTAAAATGCAATTATAAAACACTTAGTATTATATTTGTGATTTGCATAACTATGCATTTATGCTACATAACTAGACATTATTTTACAATTAGCTTGCATATTGTTTAACTCTGATTTCAGTATTTTTTTTATTTATTTAACTGCCCTGCCATTCATTTTACAAACACTACTTGACTAATACCATCTGTGATTTTATTTCTTTTTAAAATTGTCTATCAGAACTTTAACTGTTTGGTGTGGTGCTATACAATTATAAAAAAATGTAAAAAACAAATAGATATTAGCTTAATTAACACATCTTTATATTTACATTATTTATAATTGCTGTTATCTGCCTGTCATTCTTGTGCATTGTAACAGATGTATTTTAGATGAAAAGAAAATGCATGCATGTCAGTCTTGTGACTTTAAATCTTTACTGTTATTAATTGTTTTTATTTAATTTTATACACTACAACAGGTTTGTGCTCCTTTTGACTGTGCTATGAGAATGGCAGTTATTTGTTGTACTTTACTGTAGTACTGATAAATGTCTTGCTTTAACTGAATGGAAGTTTTAAACATTTGAGAATAATTTGTCCAGACATTAGATTTTACCATCCTACCATGTATGCTTAACCATTTTCAAAATGCAAACGTATTATAAAATATATTTCTTTTGTACAGATCAGCTGTAATTTCCTGCTCTTTCCCAATATATGGAGGAAGTCAGTCTCTGTCAGTTCAGCTAATTTATTTCCTTTATCTTGTAACTACTGTTGAAGAGTTTCCTATAATGTTGCATGGTCTTTCTGACATTCTTTAGTAAGCTGTTCTGCTGAATTTGAAACTCTTATGCACTTTTGAAAAAATGTTTGTATAACTTGTCTAAACTTCCTGAACTCATTGTGTCTGTCTTTTAGAAGTTTGTTACATTCTTTTGTAACAAAATGTACTAGAGGTCTTGTCAGTAACTGATTTGACTCCTGTTGTAACTCTGAAATAAACCTTTTACATGTGGTGACAGGACATAACTGTTTAACATCTGAATCACACAATAAACATTTGTCATACACCAAATGGTTTTCTTTGAGATACCAGTCAAATATTGTAATACATTTGCATAATGCCTATCAACTTGCCCTAATGAGGTTTTACATTTACTAATGTGCTGTGTATACCAACATTGCAATTTAAAAGGAAAGCTTGGCTTACACCTGCTTGTATTATGTCTACCTCCATCCATGCTAAATATGTGACATAGAAAAAAGTCTTACCAGTTAACAAGAAAACAGGTGATCAGGCTGTTGTTGCTGATGGCTGGAAATTTTTCAGAGTCACTTAAGCTGGCAAAACACAACATGCAGCGAGATGCTGTGAAAGTAGATGTCCACCCTTTTTTTGAATTAATGGCACTGCAACTTTCCTGGACATCAGGATCAATCTGTATTCAGACGTTACTACTGCAAACTGCATAAACTGGAATACTTCTGTTTAGGATTTACACATATGTACAAATGTTAGTTACTGCAATTTGACTGAAGTGACCCTCTGCTCTGTGTTTGAATGCAGGTAGGCCCGCCATTGAAAAATTAATTTTATGGTTCTAAAGCATGGTGCTAAACTTACTGTGATTCTTACTATGATGGCTCCAAAGTCTTCTTAAGGCACTCAGTCTTGCTGGCTGGGTTTTGCTGAAATCAAAGTCTGGTTATAGTTGCATTCACAGTCTGTTGCATACAGAAACTTACAGAATATACACTGATGAGAGAATATACTTTGCAGCACCAAACTCTGAGCAGTAACAAATAACTTTTTATAACAAACCACATGGACTAACGTTGCAGCTTCAGTTACTATTCTACTTTACTTCTTTAACATGGATGATGTGAGAGATATAACATTTACCTTGGAACAAATGTGTCCCTACACAGATATCTCTAACTTAACTGAATGAATACAGATCTTATATACTGTTCTAGTCATGCACACTCATATAGATTTCCTCTTAGTATTCTATTTTGGAGAATTGCTCATCCTGTTGCAGATGCTGACTTGATGATAACGATGTCACATTTTTGCTATTTGTATGAGAACATCTGTTCTTGTGCAAATGCTGACGTCAAACTTTTTTACTTAATGTCATATGATGCAGATTGTTTTCCTGTTTGTCCAGCCTTTAAGGAACCAGATTAGCTTTTTTCCTGGTAATGTGAAAACATACATCCTCTTTTTACATTTTTGCTCTTACTGACAATGTAATGCATACGTAACAGGTCAGTTTTTACATTTTTGCTTTTTCTGTATGAAAACATGTCCATTAAGCAAGTTCCTTATTTTTCAAGCCACAGTCATTTAGTATGGATGCTAATCACATATTGCTAAACTTTATTTCTACATTTAAGCAAGCTTTATTTTATACCTTATTTATTTTGCATATATGTAACAGAATTACTTTCAACCTTAAAACCTTGTTGAGCATATTCTTACAAGCAGCCTTGGCAATCCATGCAGTCAGAATGCAGTGGAAGGATGGCATAGGCATCTAACAAGTCTGGGAAAATAGATTCTGCTCCTGTTAGATGTTCTGCATGATATTCAGCTTGAATAAAATCATACTGAGGATTTAAGAAGCAGATTCATGGGTTGCCTGCATCCTTACCTAAGAAATGATGGTTAATTGATAAAGAATGTGCATTTAAATGGCTCTTATATTGGAGGGAACACTTAATGTCTAGATGGTTAGTAGAATTAGTTTCACAACATTGTGCTTTATAGATTGTAATCACTACTCCATTTTACTGTATTGTGAATATTTAGTCTGGCATAGATTACTTGCATAACTTGCATAACATTGTGGTTTCATTGAATAATCACCATTTTCTTAAATATTGTACCTACTGATAACTGTGAATGAACTATATGCAGTAGTTCATGATCTTACTTGATTTACAAGTGACTTAACGTTATTGATATTATACTGACAGGAATATTTTGCTGTGATGTTTTATACACGAACATGCACAGGATGCCCTTTTTCAGGTAAGGGATTATGGAATCTTCTTTTGCACTGTGTGTCACATAGCACTTTATGTGATCTCAAAATGTAAAAAAATGCTGCCTTGTCATCTTCGAGCATTTGTAAATGTAGTACTGCATTTAAAGGAAATGCATGCGATTCTGCTAATTTTTTACAACAAATTACTGACATGCCTTCAGCTTTATGCAGAGTATGGACTGTTCAGGAAATGTTGAATGTTGGTTTCCAAACATTCGACATTTTGACTATTCCACATGACAGCTTCTGACATTATTTTTCAGTATATTCCATAAACGAGCATATGCATTTCACAATTTTGATAGTAAACCATATATATCTATATCTATCTATATATATATATAAATATATATATATATATATATATATCAACTCTACTGCACTACAAAGGGAAACATTGAAAAAAATTGAAAGTGCACCACAAGCTTGCACAATGCAACTATTTCTGGATATACTTATCAGAATCAAAAATCCACAATGAAAAGCTGCTCATTGGAAGACAGAGCAATGAACTGCAGATACACCTAAATAAAAGTATTAAGGAAGCTAGACAAGTTAGGACAGCAAAATGTCATGAGCATAGCATACCTTCACAACATATGAACTGCAGGAATCGGTTGCAAAAGTAGATAAATGAACAATATTAGCGCTATTTAGCAAATATAATTACTGCAGTTTATTGTAAATGACAGCAAGACTGTTCTTAGCTACAGTAAAATTAAGAGAACTTCTGTTTGGAAAACTATCAGTCAGATGAGAGTTAATATAAAGGGAGCAGTTCACATCTGTATAGGGACTGGTGGTATACTGCAATTAGGTGATGAGTTTAATGAACTGCTAGGCTCCATGAGAAAGTTTATTGCATGCAAATAAAAAAAAACATTCTGAAGTTAGTTTCAAATCTGCAAGGGGGATTGGAGAACTTTGGAGAAAATACTGCAGTTTTCCTGAACAAAGTCCATTTTCATTTTCTTGCATGGTGTTGACTAGCTAATCAAAGTCCTTGTTAAACACTGTCTCCTGATGTAAGTATATACTACTGTAATATGTGTAACGTGACCTAGCCTGTGCCTTGAAAATATAATCCTTAAAGGATCAAGTAACAGTCTGAAGGCAGGGTGAATAAGACAGTTAAATGAAATAGAGCAATGTGTGACATCACTGATAAAGTGGTAGTATAGAAGTAAACACAATGAAAAATTGTCTGAAGTATAGCACACTCCCACAGAAGTTAGTAGACTCAAACACATATAAATGTGTTAAATGTGTCAAGTTAACTGACTTAACTATGGGACTGGAGGGTTTAAGGAAAGAGATTTCATCACAAGTGATTGTGAATTTTTAATAATTGTTAAGTTGGATTTAACGTACAAAGTCTCTGCGAACAAAGTAAAGCTAATACAGATGTTCTTATGATGTCTGGGGGTTCTCAAACAAATATTAATTCCTTTATGATGAAAAATAATTCCAGTTATAATGCAGATACATTGTGCAGAATCATGCATTTAGAAAACCATCCACAGTGGACATAGGGACTCAGAGCAGCTGGCATAATGGTTAAGGTCTTTTCGTCCCATGCACAAGGTACAAGGTTAGATACTGACCTCTGGTCAATGCCTGTTTAGAGTTTGCATGTTTTCCTGGTGTCTCTGTGGGGTTTCTTCCACCTCCAGTAAATGTGCTGAGTGTTTCCATCTCAAACTCACCAATGACTGGAGCTGTGGGTAGTAACACAGACTCCACATGGTGCCGAACAGGGAGAAGAGTTGTACAGACTAACCACTTTGGGCATCTACTGTGATGCACGGTATCCTCAAGGTAGGAGAACATGGATCACAGACTGTGTGCTGTGGTAGGGCTAGCCACGTATGGCTCTCGGTGATTTGATCATGTTAACTAATGTTACCAAATTGGCAGGATATTCATGGTGATAAGTGGATTGAAGTTCTGACCTACCCATGCTAACAATGCCCCTATTAGCCAGTGTGTGTGCCCAGCATAAAGCCCAGCAACCAGCTTGCCAGTGTCCAGTTGCCCAACCTGGGTTACCTGGGATTGTTCTGTTGAGTGAAAGCTGGATGTAAAATCTGACACTTAATTTAGGTTCACTGACAAGGCAGAGAAGATGACATGATGGTACGGTGGCTGGACATCCTATGTATCCAAGAAGATGACATGATGGTACGGTGGCTGGACATCCTATGTATCCAAGAAGATGACATAATGGTTAGGTGGTTGGACATCCTATGTATCTAAGATGGAAGGGCAATGCAGCAAAGTCTCTTGACTCAGGATCCAGAGTCTACTACTCAGGAGGAGGACAAGCTAGAAATAGTTTGGGAATTGGGGTTAGGGAGGCTTCAGCAGGCAGTGAGGGATGTCATCAGAATTAGTAACAGATTCATGGCAAACAGACTCCAGCCTTTGCCCCATAGAAGGGTTGTGAAAGTAAAGAGAAGAGCAGAGAAGAGAAGAGAAGGGAAGAGCAGAGAATAGTGCATTCAGCAGTTGCAAAGCAGGACAACTTAATTGGTTGATAACATATCAATACTAGGATATGAAAACTGCCAGGGTCCACTTGGCGAGGGAAAAAACAAAAAAAGAAGGAGAGGCCATTCAAGACTTCTGTCTTGCAAATCGTAGCCAACATAACAGAGAGAGAGAGACATTCACAGGATCACATACTAAAGGGGCCAACATGCAACTCAGATAAACTTCCTCCTAGTAAGGAAAGGGGACTGGGACATAATCAGCGATTGCATAGTCATCACTAGTGAAACAGTTGACCCATAGCACTGGTTGCCGCAATCAGCTGCAAGCTGTGGTCAGAAAAGGCTCTAAGGTCAACAGAGACTAGGCTGAAGACCTGGAAGTTGATTGGAGAGAGAAAATACAACAGTTCAAGGAATTACTGAGGGCTGTAGCACCCCAAGAAGAGGAGGGAATAGGTGGAGTTGAAGAAGAATGGCAGAGATTCAAAACAACATGTGTAAGGACTACAGAACAGACATGGCTGAACTAGGTATGGAAATACTATACATAATGAAAGCTGGTGGTGAAATGTAGAAGTCAAGGAAGTCATTAGAAGAAAGAAGGAAAAAATTGGAGATAGAAAAAAATGGATCAAGCTAGGAAGGAATACTGGTTGGCAAACAAAGAGGCTAAGAAAGGAGTTGCAGTAACAAACAACAGGGCATCATAGCAACTCTACCAGTTCCTGGAAAGTGACTTAGTAGGTGGCACAAAGAACCTATATCAGGTAGCAAGGCAAAGACAGAAATATAAAGGAGACAGCCAGACACCCTTTGTGGTGATGTGAGGTATTGCCAGCTATGCCAGGAGAAGTAGGGCAGTGGATGTGAGGCACTGCTGCCCTGTGGAAGGGGAGCTGGGAAGAGTTACAAAAACTAACTTGAGACAGGCTCAGGTCTTGGAACCTACCCTGAGAGACTTGAGGGAGGTAGCTAGTGAGGCACCTGATTCTCAAGGAAAACAGGAGTCTGTATATTGGAACAAATGGTTACAGTGCACATAGTCGACCCGGAGGGAGGGCTAGAAGCTGAGGTAATACAGCAGTTGTTACTGCCTAGAGCCTACTGTTTGACACTTCTAGGCATAGCCCATGGCATTCCTTTTGCAGGTCATATGGGCATAAAGCATACCAAGAGACATATTATGTAGAACTTTTACTGGCCTGGGATTGTAAGGGATGTAAAAGGGTGCTGTAGGACCTGTGAGCAGTGCCAAAAGGTAGGCAAGGCAGGAGACAAGGTAAAGGGTCCTTTGATGCCTTAACCTGTGATTGAGGAGCTGTTTCAGAGGGTAGCTATAGATATTGTGGGGCCTCTGAGTACCCAAAGTTCATCAGGGAAGATATATATCCTGGTGGTAGTAGATTATGCTACTAGATACCCTGAGGCAGTGGCTATATCCTCCATCGAAGCAAAAATGGTGGCAAATGTTTTGTTAGAAATTTTCAGCAGGGTAGACTTCCTGAGAGAAATACTGACTGACAGAGGTGCCAATTTCATGTCAGACCTGCTGGCTTATCTGTGGAAGTGTTGTTGGGTGATGTACCTTAAAAGCTGTCCCCTACCATCCCCAGACTAATGGTCTTGTGGAGCGGTTAAGCTCTACACTAAAGACCATGCTACAAGCATTTGCAGACCAGTTTAAGAGAGAGTGGGACAAATGTTTGCCCCATTTGCTGAGTGGGACAAATGTTTTCCCCATCTGCTTTTTGCATACAGACAGGTACACCAGGAATCCACAAGTTTTTCACCCTTTGAGTTGCTGTAAGGGCATAGGGTGAGGGGGACCTTTAGATTTGATTCATGATGAGTGGGAGGGTGAATATGAATCCCACAAGGAATCTGCTGTTCCATATGTCCTAAACCTCAGGTCAAAGCATAGGAAGCTCATGGGCTTGGCACAGGAGAACATCTTAGGAGCCCAACAGCAGAAAAAGGTCTGGTATGACAGGAATGCTTGAGCCAAAGGGTATGCTGTGGGACAGCAGGTGATGGTGCTTATTCCTGTCAGACACAGTAAGCTGCAGGCAGCTTGAGAGGGACCATTAAAAGTGGCAAGGAAGGTCAATGATGTTAACTACATGGTAGAACTGCTAGGCAGGGGCAAAACTGTACCAGGTTAACATGATGAAGCCTGACTGTGATAGGGAGCCCTTGTGCTAAGTATTTGCAGTAGGAGGCAGGAGAAGTCTGAGGGGGATCTATGGCTACTTCAAGCCAGCCAGCCAAATTCCAAGTTACTAAGGTGGAGCCTAGGGCTGCAGGAATATGACATGAAAGTGCAGCTCTGTAGTGGGGTCAGCAATGCCAATGCAGATGGCTTCTCAAGACAGAGTATGGGTTAATGTATTCCCAGATAGGCTGTTTCTGCTTGAGCAACATTTCCCAAGGGTGAATTGAGAAATTAGTTTGAGTCTTCAAGGGGGCAAGAGATGCAATGATGTGAGGTATTGCCAGCTATGCCAGCAGTAGGACAGTGGATGTGTAACATATGCCAGCACAGCTAGCTGGAATTTTTTTAAAGAATTATAGATCCTTGGCTGGGGTGCCTTCTGTGCAGAGTCTGCATGTCCTCCCTGTGGTCGCGTGGGTTTCCTCCGGGTGCTCCAGTTTCCTCCTCCCACATCCCAAAGACATGCTGTAGGTGAATTGGACACTCTAAATTGGCCCTAGGTGAGATTCTATGGAAGGTTGGGTGCTGGGCTAGCAACTCAACACCATAAAACTTCACTGCCAATCATGAGCAGACAGGTGATCCGCTGTGGTGACCCCTAACCGGGAAAAGCTGAAAGAAGAAGAAGAAGATATGTCATTCATATATCAAACTGATTTGTACAGATGCTTTTGTTGAAAAATGTATTTGTAAAGCTACTTGTGTTGAAAATGTGCTAACACGGTGCCTTGCTGGACAGAAAAAGGAAAATACATGCATTACTGTAACTGTTTAAATGGATATGTTTTTATTTTATTATTTATTTTATTTTACATTTATTTACATGAAAGGACTGGATAGAGCTGTCCATTTTAGGTGGAGACCCGGGGAGAAAAGCTCCAGAACAATTGCTAACATACTATACATAAGATATTTACACATTCAGTTATAAAAATATAGCAGACAATAACATATGATTGCATAAGATAGGATATTGGAAGAGAAGAAGTTAATCTCAAACTATGAAAATAGTTTGAAATGAAATTACCTGGCTTAGGCCATAAAATTGCATCTTACAGTTCTCAATGCAGCCAGAGACAGAATGGCTGTACTAGGAAGCTTCCTGCATTGTCACTGGGGTGAACTAATAGCTACTCTGGAAGGACAGAGGTTTGAAATTGTTTGATGACTTCCAGGAGCTGCAGCAAATCTTAGCAAGGCTCTGTGTGTGTGTATTAATGACATGTATGTGCTAAATCCTGGCATGTTCTAGCCAATGGAGAAATCATAGGGAACCAGAAGTCAGATGACCAGATGTATGTGATGGCATTCTTTAATCCATCACTAAAAATAATGTTTAATACTAGGTAAGACTGAAGTCTCTGTTTTTGTAACCTGACAAAGAAGGATCTCTCACCTACTTCATCTTGCCTTGCTCTAGTAATTAACCAGAGAATAATAATTCTTTATATCAGTCAGGAAATATAATGAGATTAGTTAAGCATTGCTTTTCTGTAACTGTGTGAACCTGGCCACCTGTGTTATTTTTAATATTTCCTGTTATTGAAACTCTGGTGTTTATTGTAAATAAATATTTAGTATTTTCATGTTCTTTTATTATTTACTATTAAATATATTTAACCTTTTCATTATGGCTGGTCCTTTAGAGAATATTTTAAACTTTGAGAGGTCTTATATTTATTTGTTGACACTGTGGCCACTCCTGGAAGCATTACTGCATTGGCCAAATACTATCATTTGTATTAATATTAATTTCATGCAGTATAATTGGGTACCCTTGCAAGAGCCTTAGAGTAGCTGGCTTGGGGTGTCTGGTGGCAGTGTAACTACCTTATAGTCTGGGCAGAAGGGGGTATAGCTAATTGATCCGTACCAGCTTTTCTCAGGGTGTGTGTGTGTGTGTGTGTGTGTGTGTGTGTGTGTGTGTGTGTGTGTGTGTGTGTGTGTGAGAGCTACTGGGAGCAGGGACATGAATCACTGGTCTCATAGAGAGGGTGCTGGATGACTTGGCTTGGACACTTGGCTGAAGACTCAACCCTACACCTGTGCCAGTAGGGAGTCTTACTGGGGATCTGGACAGAGGGGGGAAACCCAGACCCCGGACTGAGTATGTTCCCTGTATGCTCTTAAGGGAAATTGTGCTTGATGCAGAGAGCTGCATATGGAAATACTGGCTGTATCCATTTTTGTTCCAAATGAACATCCCTCTCCAGTGCCAGTGGTAAGGATTCAGGCTCCTTGATTACTGTCACTGAGAGGAGACATCACACCCTTCACAAGGGATGCGAGCAACAACCTGTTCACCAGTCCACAGGACATCAAAGGCAGATAGAAGGAGTACTTCCAGCAGCTTCTGAATGAAGAAAACCCCACAGAAACTGTACTTCCCCAAACATAGACTATGATGAGAGAAGAAGAGTAGCCCACCATAGAAGAAGTAAGAATAACATTAAGGAAATGAAAGTAAAGACAGGGAAAGCAGCAGGATCAGATCAGGTCACAGCAGATATGCTAAAGATGCTAGGTGAGATAGGGGATAAATGGCTCCTGAGGGTACTCATAGCAGTATGTGGAGAGAAAGGTGTATCCCAGATGACTGGTGAATAAGTATACTCATGCCAATGTACAAGAAGAAAGGTGATATCCACAACTGTGGGAAGTATAGAGGTATCCACATTGCCTGAAAGTTCTGGAGATGGTGATTGATCAACAGATATGCAGAGCAGTAGAAAGTAAGATGGGAGATGAGCTGTTCAGATTTAGATCAAGATGCAGCACAACAGATCCAGTGTTTGAGTGAGACAGATAGTTGAGAAGATTTACAAAATGGTTATGGTTACATAACTGGTGTAATCAAAAGCACATTGATTTTATTAATTTCTGAGATGATTTTGCGAATAACAATTTTATTTGGGCAAGATGGGTATCATTTGAATTATCTAGAAGGTAAATTGTTAAGTTCAAAACTAATGGATATCATGAAACATTTTTGGGATTTTATCCAGGAATTAAAGTTAGTTAAAACTATGATAGACACCCCAAGTTACTAAAAATGTATCATGCTAATGCTCAAAGTTTGACTAATAAAATAAATGAAATAAATATAGTCTGTTCGGTGAATAATTATAATTTGATTGTAATTACTGAATTATGGAATAATGAAGGAATACAGCTTCCTGGACACTAATTATTTAGCTGTTTGACAAATAATAGGTCAGGAGGAGAGGTGGTTAGTTTTGCAGCCCAATGGCTAAATGTTAGGGTGTTGGAAGTGGATTATAATTCAGAACTGATTTTTGTGGAAGTATACATTGCTGACTCTGGTCCTACTCTTGTTAGTTTGTTATAAAAGCCCTGCATTGTCAAGCACTGACCAACTGTGGTATATCAATGACTTGGTCAATATGATGTATGACAACATTGTAATATTAGGTGAATTGAACTTTCCAGGAATCGGTTTGGCTGATGGCACAACAATGACAATATTGGAGGACGAATTTTACAATTTATGTATGTTATGCACTTTGACTTAGATGATTGATTTTCCTACAAGATCAAATAATCTCAGATCTCCTACTTATACATATTCCAGATAAAATTTCTAAGATTAACCAACTGTGTGCATTAGGCAATTCAGATCACTTAGTTTTTGAATTGAATATAATAACTAAAGATTTGCATATGACTCAACATAAGAGTATTTTTGATAAGTCTAAGCTGTTCAATCTGAATATTATTAACAAAATAAATTCTATAGACTTGAATTCATCTGAGATAAATAATGTTGTGAATAAATAGCAGGACTTTAGAAACATTTGTGAAGTTCTTTTGCCTGGGTTCAAGAAAACAATAACTAAGAGTTTGCTGAAGAATGATACCACCATGGTAGAATACTGGTCGTACTAAACTTCTGAGAAAAAAGAGGAGGACATTTAGGCTCTGGAAGAAGTTCAAGAAAAATGATTTAAATGAACCTATAATTTAGTCTCCAGAAAGGTAAATGCCTCTTTCAGTTTAGCAAAAGATTAAGTTTGAAGAAATTTAGTTAGTAGCCCTTATTCTAAGAAATGTTATTCTTACGTTAGATATATCAGTAATAAGGGTAAATCTTTCAGACCAATTTCTGTTCGAGGTGAAGTACTGAATGCTAGAGAATTATTGCCAAATTTGCTCAATGAGCACCTTTTGGCAGAAGATGCTACATTGTTTGACAATGTTTCTGATGTTAGAATTTTAATAGAAGATGAATGTATGTGCCCAGTTTCAGTATGACCCTTGTGGAAGCATCTTTGAGCCATATTAAACAGGGTAATGGTATGGGACCTGATAATATTCTGGGCATTTTCTGAGCATATTGCAGTAAATATATTTTGGCTACTGTCACTTGATTTTAGGTAACCTGTTGTATTATGGCACTGTTCCTGCTAGTTGGAAACTTGTGGACATAATTCCAATTGATAATGGGGGTCCAATGGGTCATATAAGTAATTATAGACCTATCAGTCTTACTTTACTGGTGAGGAAGAGTTTGGAGAGGTGTCTACGTTCCTTCTTAATCAAGACTTTCAGGGATGCTTAATGGACCTCACTTAACATGGGTTCACAAAAAAGTTATACATTCACTAATTTAATTAAAATTTATGACCCAGTGATAATTGTCTTAGATAAGGGCATGTCTGTAGAGGTGGTCTGTTTTGAATTATCTACATCTTTTGACAGTGTCCTTCATTCTATAATTGATAACATACACAGCACAAAGTTAATCCATACATTGTTCACTGGATGGCTAACTACTTGTGGTAGACTGCAGAGAGTAAGGATAGGCTTGAAGTAAACAAAGGGGTCCCCCAGGGCTCAGTTCTAAGTCCAATAATGTTTAACCTGGTATTTTCAATTATTCCTAAGTTATCTAATGTATGGATGGCAAGGTATGTGGATGATACTAAAGTGGGTTGTGTTATTACATTGGCAGAGGATATTGACCACTTCAACACTTCCGTGTGTTTGGCAGTTGAATGGTTAGACTTAATTGGAATAATGGATAATAAGGATAAATGCACTACTTTGCATTTTGTGAAACCAAAGGTTGAATATCAGATAAACCTAGGTCCCCACATGTTACACAAACTGACAGAATATACAGATTTGTGTATCCTTATATGTTGTAATTTTAAGTATAGAAATAATACCTTAAAAGTTAAAGCTAAGGCATTAAACATTATTGGCTTCATTTTTAAGAGCTTTACAACAAGAAATAACAACTATTTTTTGAAGATGTTCATAATATATGTTTGACCCATCATTTAGTACAACATGTTGTTTTGCTCCTACAAGAAAGGTAATTTCTTGGTTTTAGAAGGTACTCAACACAAATTTACAAGGCATATCATTATTTGCAGAGATAAACAATATCCATCTAACCTGGAAAGTATAGGTCTCTTTTCAATCAATTACAGATATCTGGGGGTTAAAGTTTGTTTAGCCTACAGGAGGCTCTGGAAGAGTATTGAAATCTGCTAATTACTAAATTGCTGATTACAAGCATATTAACCAGAGGTCCATATTTTACTTACAGAAGTGATGAGTCAATAACAGTCTTAAGAGCAAATTATTAAATGCAGTGATTGGTTCAACTTTCAAATAGGGTTCCTTTACATATCCAAAAGTCTTCTCCTTCTTTACAGAATTTTTTTTTTTTGAAAACAACTTTACACCTGATTGAATCCATGGGTATATACATTCATTAAGGAGTCTATACTCTGAATGGTCTTGGCTTTTATGGAGGAATTAATGAACAATTGAACAATAAATAAACAAGTGACGTACCAGAACTAAAGGATTTGGAAATATTAGGACAATATATGTGACATATAAAAAGAAGCACATTAAAATATCAAGGTCAACTAAAATGTCAGAAAAGAAGCCAGTCAAGACAGACCTAAAGAATTATAGGAGACTAAGATAAATAATGATGGGAGACTGATGGTAGACAGCATCCTCTTAACTAATAAACATGGAATATTGATCACAGACTAGAATGTAAGCAAACATACCTAATAAATATGGATTACTGAATGCGGACAAGAATGTTGACAACCTCATAACTAATAAATATAGAGCTCTGATTGCAGACAAAAATGTAAATATTCTCATAGCAAATAAATATGGAGTACCTATGTCAGATAAGAATATCATCATTCTCATAACTAATAAATATGATGTACTAGTTGCAGACAAGAATGTAAATATTTTCATAACAAATAAATATGGAGTTTTGATGACAGATAATGAGGTAAACATCCTCATTACTGATAAACATGGAGTAAAAATAAGAAACATCCTTACAACTTATAAACATGGAGTACTGATGACAAACATCCTTATAACTAATAAACATGGAGTTCTGATGACAAACATCATTACAGCTAATAAACATGGGACACTAATGACAAACATCCTTACAATTCATAAACATGGAGTACTGATGACAAACATCCTTACAACTAATAAATTGAACTACTGATGACAAACATCCCGACAGCTAATAAACAGGAGTACTGTTGACAAACATCCTTATAACTAATAAACATGGAGTACTGATGACAAGCGTCCTTACAAATAATAAACAGGAGTACTAATGACAAACATCCTTACAAATAATAAGCAGGGCTACCAATGGCAAACATCTTTACAACTGATAAACATGGAGTACTGTTGACAAACATCCTTATAACTACTAAACATGGAGTTCTGATGACAAATATCATTACAGCTAATAAACATGGAACACTAATGACAAACATCCTTACAATTCATAAACATGGAGTACTGATGACAAACATCCTTACAACTAATAAATTGAACTACTGATGGCAAACATCCTGACAGCTAATAAACAGGAGTACTGTTGACAATCATCCTTATAACTAATAAATATGGAGTACTGATGACAAACATCCTTCCTTACAAATAATAAGCAGGGGTACCGATGGCAAACATCTTTACAACTGATAAACATGGAGTACTGATGACAAACATCCTTATAACTAATAAACATGGAGTACTGATGACAAAAGTCCTTACAAATAATAAACAGGAATACTGATGACAAACATCCTTACAAATAATAAGCAGGGGTACCGATGGCAAACATCTTTACAACTGATAAACATGGAGTACTGTTGACAAACATCCTTATAACTACTAAACATGGAGTTCTGATGACAAACATCATTACAGCTAATAAACATGGAACACTAATGACAAACATCCTTACAATTCATAAACATGGAGTACTGATGACAAACATCCTTACAACTAATAAATTGAACTACTGATGCCAAACATCCTGACAGCTAATAAACAGGAGTACTGTTGACAATCATCCTTATAACTAATAAATATGGAGTACTGATGACAAACATCCTTACAAATAATAAGCAGGGGTATCGATGGCAAACATCTTTACAACTGATAAACATGGAGTACTGATGACAAACATCCTTATAACTAATAAACATGGAGTACTGATGACAAACGTCCTTACAAGTAATAAACAGGAGTACTGATGACAAACATCCTTACAAATAATAAGCAGGGCTACCAATGGCAAACATCTTTACAACTGATAAACATGGAGTACTGATGACAAACATTCTTACAACTAATAAACAAGAGTACTGATGACAAGTATTCTTACAACTGATAAACATGGATTATCAAAGACAAACATCCTTACAACTGATAAACATGGAATCCTGATAACAAACATCCTTAGAACTACTACTTAGTAGCACTAGTGATAAACATCCCTTACACCAAATAAGCAGGAATACTGATGACAAATATCCTTACAGTTAATAAACATGGAGTACTGATGACAAACATTCTTACAACTAATAAACGTGGAATATTGATCACAAATATCCTTACAACTAATAAGCATTGTAAAAGTATCTATGAGCACTGCACGTATGAGGAAAAATACAGGCAGTTAGAAGAACAAGAAAAATAAATGATCAGCATCTCCAGTTGGGTCAGTACAGTTTATTTTTCGTGTATCTTACTGACTGACAAAGTTTAAGTAAGTACAGCACTTTTTATATGATTTTGACAGATGTAGTCCTGCCTCTTTAGACATACATTGTGTCCTAATTTTGTCATACATTTACTTTCAAATTGCTGTTACAACAGTTTTCCTTTCTGTAACAAGTACAGAGAAAGCATTTTTGCTTTAGACTGTTGTGTCATTATATGATCATATGTTCTTACTTCTAACATTTCTAATGAGCAAGACTATTTATTGTTGTTATAGCTGCAGTTAATATTTATATTATTATTACTGTTGAATAATTCAGAATTAATGAAAGTTTGCAACTTACAAAGTAATAAAAAGCTTAATAGAAACTTCATATAAAAATCTGCATCATTTATGTGTAAGGCACGACATCTGCTCCTGTCAATCATTCTATAGGCAATGTATGAAATAGAATATTATACATTTTCTGATTCTTTAATGTTTGTAGCATATATGTACATTTTACAGAGCATGTATTTTACATTTTGTTTATTCTTTACACATATGTTTTAGGAATATTTTTTTAGAAATAGAAAAATCCTGATTAATACATGTTTCATACAATGTCTAATAGAAGATCCATTCACTGCTATTATAATACATCAGAGTGTGTCAGTGTGTGACCCTTGTTCCAGGCTGCTGTGACCTTTCCATTCTATTTTTTTCCTAACAAATAGCTGAGCTGACATTTCTAAAAACCACTGCGAAGTCTTATAGCTGGTTTGCATCTGTTGTCTGACATCTTATTATTAGAGGAATTATTTTCAACATAAAATTTGCTTATATTAATAATTATGCCTTGATAAAGAGAGGAATTATTCGTAAGCACTGTCTTATCTTGGCTGATGCCCTTTTAGTCAGACATTGTATTTCCATGCAGCTTTGCATTATTTTATGTCACTAGCGTTCACATAAGATTGTTTACACATGCTGCTCGGGGAAGATTTTTGTAAGCTGGTGTCTCAAAATTATTTGAGATCACAATACTATAACAGTTCCCCCTGAACAGACATGAGAACTCACGTTTGTTGACTTTATTCAGTGAATATCATCAAGCTCTATTGGTTCAGAGCACTTCATAAATCATGCAGTGTCTTGGACCTGATGCACTTGGTCCACTGTTAAAACCTGTACTACTTGCCATCATACGCATTCAGTTCCACATTTGATGACAACTATTATTAGGCTTGCGCATCCTAAAATGCCAACTATTACCAGTATAAGCTGCACCCCCCCCAGCCATTGATAGAACCACTCAACCAAGAGAACCATGTTTCTTTTTCTACTTGTGCTTTTTGAGCAACTTTTTCAATTAGCTTGAGGGGACTCCTGGTTTCAGGTTCATTATCAGGAATATAAGTACAACATTCCTCTCCTACCAATGCACAAAATTTAATGGCATGTGGTCTTGTAAGACCACATTTTTCATGACAGTCTTTTTTATAGTAACTTTTAATTCCTCTAATAGACCTACCAATTTCCTAATTTTTCAAATAGCCTTTTCTATTCCATAGAATGGAAAGATTGATACTCCTGCAAGGACATCATTTTATACATTATTTTTTTTCTATCTCAGTATATCTTTTTAATCTAACATTTTTAATATTAGAATTAGGCAATGTAGTATGTTTAATAGATGGAATTACATGTCCCAAATAACACAACTCATTCCATTTCTCAGGCAGCCATTTGTAGGCTCTTTTACCACATATGTAATATATGCCTGCTCAAACTGGAACCATTCATGTAACCCAGTGTTTAGTTTTAGATTTTTTTTAAATGTCCAGCAAGTTTTATTACTAAAACATTCAAAACATGGTTCACTGGTATTTTATATAGTATAAATAATACTACAGGAACTTTTTTCAATAAATGGGTGATTACTTGTTTCTTCTCCTCGTAAACAAACATCAGCATCACAGTTGTATGGACAAGCCTCAAGAAAGGGTGTGTCTTTGGGATAGAGTCATTTCTTGGAACACAGTCTTGGTTTGTGAGATTTAACATTTCCAGAAGGGTAGATGGAATAGTTTATAATGGAATTCCTACTTTTTGCATCTTGTGGTATCTCAGGATATATCTAGAATTGTTTAGCATTTAAAGTGATTTGGTAAAGGTATTGAAGTCCACCTTTCCTTGTATTTGAGGAGTAAAAACTTGTCAGGATCACGATTAATATTAGAATTTTCATAATGTGATATTTCTTCTTGAAATTACCTGTAAGGGAAAAGAATCATGTTCTTAATAGTTGTATCTGATATTGTGTCCCTTTATATCAGTTATTACATTCATAACTTATTAACTTTTCTCCCCTCCATTTTAATCTTTTAACATGATCTTTATGAATCCAACCATTTTTTTGATGGCTGTTTTTATATGGCTGGACTTGTACAGCCACTACCTCCACTTTGGTAACAATGTAGGGTCCTATCTATTTTGAATTCCATTTGCTTGTGTTTCCAAACTGGCGGAACATTACAAGATCTCCTTGTTCCAATTATACTTTCCTTGATTCCAAAATCTCATTTTGCTTACAAAGTTCTAGATTATGGGCTTGCCCAGACTCTCCCTCTTGCCTAGCTGATTTGGTCTTGGAGCTGGTCTCCCAATTTTGTTTCTTTAATAGTATCCCATAAGGGATTTTTACTGCTTGTAAATTTATAGGTCAACCTGTCATTAATTTATGTGGAGTTAACCTACGTCCTTGAGGAGAATTTCACATTTTAATCAAAATGTTGGGAAAATGTTTTACCCAATGATTTCCATACTCAGAAATCATTTTCTTTAATCCTTCCTTCAGAGTTTTGTTAGCTCTTTCGACTTTTTCAGAACTCTGGGGATGGTGAGGTGTATGAAACCTTTTCTTGATTTTTCCAATTTTACACATTTATTTTGTCACTTTTCCAGTAAAGTGAGTCCCTTGATCACTATGTATTTCTTGGGGTACTCCACATGTTGGAATGAGCCTTTCACTTATTATTCTTACTACTTTTTTGCAGCTTCCTTTTTTGTTGGATGAGCTTTCACCCATCCAGTATATTCATCTATCAAAGTCAGTAAGAAATGAAACCCTCCTAGTGCTGTTGGAAGAGGTCCAACAAAATCCATTTGTACCCTTTCCCAGGGTCCCAATGCTTGTGGCAGTCTATATTGTTTTCTCCTATTTCATTTTCCTACATTGAGCATGGCACATGTGATATATCCATCTATATGATTTTGGTGTCTGTTGTCATTCCTTTCCATTTAAATCTAGAACTAACAATTTATTGTAGTCTTTCCCTTCCTGGATGACCTAAGAAATTATGATAATAAGTTAACAAAATTTTTCCCTTTTCAGGTTCACTTGTCTGTACCCAATGTAATGGACCTTTTTTGAATACTCCTAGTTCCGACCAAAGTTCTGGAAATTTAACCCATTTCCATTAATTTCCTTGTACTATTTTAAATTCTTTTATTTTCTCTTTTTTGATGATGCTTGGCTGTCCTTTCAGAATTTTCACTAAGCTTCCTAACTGCTGATTATCTTTGTTTGTTTTTGCATTTAAGGTCATATGAGCACCTTGTTCAAATTCAGGACCTCATAATGGCTTCATTTCATCTGTTTCTATCACTGTTAATCTACATACAATAGGTGTTATAATGACCCCATTCATTGGATTTGGGTGATTTTTACCTACCTTACATTTCACTCTATGTTCATACTCTGTACATTGATCTTTCCAAAAGTAAGCTGCACAATGTAAAGGTAATGGATTTAGCGGTAAGTCCATTTATATTTTGCACTTATTCAAAATATTTTGTACCATTTTCCTTCTTTGTTTTTCTTCCATGCTATTTACTTCCCATACCCATTACTAAGGAACATTTTGTATTGAATAAGTTTGTTTGGAGTCAAGGCCCCTTCTTTTGTTAGCTGGTGTACTATTTTATTAGCCCGATTGTGCACTTTATTTTTGGTGTGAGCTTTGACCATATTTGTACTCACAGTAGAAGGATTGCCATCTTTTATCAAACTCCAAATTTTTGTCAACACTTTCCGATTACTTATACATATTCACTGTCTGTATAAATATTTAAAGATCTGGGCAATAACAAGGCTTGTTTAACTGCTTTTAGTTCAGCTCTTTGTGCTGAGCATCCCCCTGGGAGACCACCCTTCTTGTGTTCTTTGGTCTCTGCATTGTATATTGCCCATTCTGTCACAAAACACCCTCTTTCAGAGATCCAGTATCTATATCCATCTGTGTACAATTTTGGTGTTCCTTTAATTGTTTTGGCGCCCACCCTTAAGTGTTTATCCTCATTTTCCAAGTCAGAACATGCATGAGATTCCCACCGGTAATTAAACAGTTTTGGTAGAAACTTAATTTGAGGGATTTGTACTCTGATTCCTCCTTCTTGACTTGCAAAACTTGCAGTGATTCTACCAAGTCATGCATTATTCATGCCCTTTGGATTTCCTTCTAACATGTATTACACTGGGGTATGTTTGGTCTGTAGCACAAATGGAGAGCTCTGAATCATATGGCGTGTTACTTCAGTGCACCATTTTGCTATGATGGCTTGCTTTTCACATTCTCTCATTCCTTTTTCAACTGGACTCATAGCTTGGGAATAATAATCCAAAACCTGATACTGAGATCCTCTCTTTTGCAACACTATGGCTATTGTAGTTAGACCATTGTGTCCAAACTGTATGATGAACTCTGTATCTCTTTTTGAGACTCTCAAAGCAGGTGCAGAAATGAGTTCTTCCTTGACCTTAGAGAAAGCTGCTAGTGACTCATCATTCCAATTGAGATGTTCATCTCCCTTTTTCTTTCCTTTAAGTATATCAGTCAAGGGTTTTGTCTTTCCTGTATAATCTGGTATCCATTTCCTTGAGAATCCAAAGATTCCTAGGGCTTGCCTTAACCATGTGACAGTAACTGGAATTGATAACTGTCTGATCAATTGCTTTTTGTCTTTATTAATGCTTCTTTGTCCTGCTGATATGATGACACCCCAAGAAGCTAACAGAATCTTTCATAAACTGACTCTTTTTAGGGTTCACTTTTAATCCTGCTTGTCTTATTGCTTGGAAAATGTCTGCTAGTGCATTTAAGTGCTGCCTTGTAGTTTCTGTCCCCACAAGTATGTCGTCCACGTATTGAATAATAGTAGGTCTACATTCTAGTGGTTTTAGTATTTCCTGCATTACATGATGAAAAATAATTGGAGCATTATGAAAGCCCTGAGGCATTTTTGTCCAAGTATATTGTTGACCTTCTACAGCAAAAGCAAATTTCCATTGTGAGTCTTTATCCAGAGTAATACTCCAGAAACCATTATTCACATCTAATGTGGATAAAATTTTCATTTTTTTTCTGAATCTGAGCAATAAGATCAGGCATGCTTCCTACTACTGGCAAATAATGAGGTATCATCTTATTAAGTTCTCTGTAAAGAACAGTATGATGATAACTTCCATTTGGTTTCTGTACAAGCCAAGTTGGTGAATTAACTTTTCTCACTACTCCTTGAGCTTCTAAAGCTTTCATAGTATTTAGTATGGCCTGTTCTGCCTCTTTACTGGATATTGTTTTATAGGTTTCTTGGGACTGTCTCTTACTTTAAGAATAAAGTCAGGGACTTGTCCATGATTATTCCCATGTTTGGCAAAAATATCCTGATAACAATAGATTAGCTGAGCCAACTCCTGCTTTGCTATTTTTTTTTCGATAATCATTTTTATTGTTTTTTAAAACCATAATACAATTCACACACTATTTACATTATGTACAAAATTGCTTCCAATGTTTAGTTCCATTTCACATATCCACATCATACATTAACAATAGATATCATATTAATCACGTAAAGGAAAAACAGAAAAATAAAAACGAAAACATCTATCAGAGAAAATTAAAAACAAACTCAAGCCAACAATCTGTATTGTTTCTACATCTTCTATCCAATCTAAGATTGTGTTTGTTCACTTACTGTATGTCCTAAAAGAAAGTGGATAGGAACCTCTAAGCCAATATAATGTTAAAGATTTGCTCCCAAATTTTTATACTATTTATACTTTTCTTGTTGTTACTAATTAATAATTTATGCGCTAAAATATGCTTGATCGCTAACAGCCTGAATTTTTGCCACAATGTCTGTGCTGGGTTCAACCAATTTGTGGCTATATATAATTTAATTAATAAACTGATATTCATAATTATGATCCTCTTTGATTTGTCTAAATTCTCCGGTGGGATGTGTAGAATCAAAAATTCCCAGGTGAGTGTTGAGTTTTGGTAACCCATTTTTTGTAACTGCAATTTTAATGAGTTCCACAATTTATAAATGCACTTGCAACTCCAGAACATGTGAAGCAGGTCCGCTGTCTGATCTAAACACTGTGGACATTTAGGTGAATTTTTTGAATCAAATTTGTGAAGAGTGAGATGAGTATAATACGCATTGTTAAATATCATCAGTTGAGTAAAGACCAGTTTTTGAAGGGATACTGATTTCAATGTTAAGTTAAACGCCTCTGCTATCTTACTATCATCTAGGGATGCCAATTTCTCTTTCCAGTATTTTGATAAAAGAATATGATTATTATATTTCCTCTCTTTTATTATTTTATACGCTGAGAATATGTATTTTCTATCTTGTTGCAATGCTTCCCACAGATTGCGAGAAATAACTAGTTCCTCTTCTTTGATTTCGGAGCTATTAAAATAATTTATGGCAAGATCTTTTATCTGCCTCATTATAATTAAATAAGAAATGGGAAGATTCACCTCTTTTAAGATATCATGTACCGCTACTCCTAAGAAGGGGTATAAATCAATCACAGTTAAATCCTTAATAAGAGGAAATTTCTTTAAATCTATCAATTGACTACCAATAGTCATGTTAGGATTCCCATGAAACGGTTGAAACATCATCATATATTTTAATAAGTTTAAAGAGGCAAACAGAGTTTGAATTGCCATTGCCCATATCTTAATGTGCTCCATTAAATCATATTTGCTCAGTGTTCGATTATTTAAAAATGGTACAGCTTTAACGTTAATTCCCGCTTCTTTTATATGTTTACAAGTTAGAAGCACCCATTTGGGTATCCATTTTCTACTATTACTGTCCAAGTAAGACACCCTTAAAATCCTATTGGCCTGAATCACTATATAATACATCTCAAAATCCGGTAAATCCAACCCCCCCCCCCTAGTTTTAGGAGCCATCAGTTTCTCATATGATATTCTCATTTTTCTGGGTTCCCACAGAAATTTCCCCAATCCTATCTGAAACTGCTTAAAAAATGTTTTCGTGATTTTGAGTTGTGCTGCTCTAAAAATATAAAGCATTCTGGGGAGAACATTCATTTTTATTATTGCTGCTCTTGCCATCATCGGTAACTTCAACTTACTCCATCTTTTCAGATCCAATGTTATTCGGTCTCCAGTTGCCTTAATATTATTATTAAAGAAATCTCTATTTTCAGTTGAGAATTCAATCCCCAAATATTTTATCCTTTCTTCTGTCCTTACTTGTCCTATCAATGGTAGCATTGAAAAAGGTGTAGGTGTCTTTAAAGGGAATATTTTGTTTTTTTTTTTAATTTAGTTTGTAATTAGAAATTCTCTCAAAGTTTTGTATTGCTGTTAGTAATTTTTCCGTATCTGAAACTGGTGTGGTACTGTATATATTTAGATCGTCTGCAAAAGCGTCCATCCCAACCTTTATCCCAAGAAGTACAGGAAAGTTATAAAAAACATTTTGCTTCATGTGAAGAAATAAAGGCTCCAAATACAGATTAAACAGTATGGGAGATAATGGGCATCCCTGTCGAGTTCCATTTTTAATTTGAATCCTTTTGGAGCATTCATGATTTATAGATAAACTAGTGTATGCATTATTATATAATTTCCTTAACGTTGAAATAAAGACCTGAGGTATATTGAAGTATGATAATATATCAAATAAATATGCCAAATTAACTCTGTCGAATACTTTCTGAGCATCAATTATTAAAGTATATATGTTCATATTTTTATACTTCGCATAAGATATTAATGTATGAAGAGTTAATGTATTGTCCGTAGTCATCACCCATCTATAAACCCCGCCTCTTCCTCTGATATTATCAAATTTATTATTTTTTTCAGTCTAGTAGCTAGAATAGATGTCATGATTTTCATATCAATATTCAACAGTGATATAGGCCTGTAATTGTCTGGATTTTTGGGATCACTATTCTCCTTCAATATCAGGATTGTCCTTGAGGCATTAAAGTGGGGATCATTGCTGCCATTCAAAATGATATAATTAAAAGTCTGTGAAAGTATAGTGCTCAGAATCACACTAAAAGATTTGTAGAATTCAGAGGTCATCCCATCTGGCCCTGGGGCTTTATGGGGCTTCAATTTCTTAATTGCCTCCAAGACTTCCTCGACTGCAATTGGTGCAATTAATTCTCCATGAGAGTTTTTGTCAATATTGGGAAAATTAATTTTCTGTAAGAAATCTTTTCTATCTTTATCATGAACGTGTATTTGCTGCTCACCATACATCTGATTAAAAATTAATTCAAAAATCTTCATGATATCTGACTTGTCAGTATATAAAGTATTGTTATGATTTATTTCAGTAATTAATCGTGTCGATTTCATCTGATTAATAATATGGGCTAAAGCTTTCGAGGGAGTTTGAATATGATTTGCATATTTAACTAAACTTCTTTGTTCATACAGTGTCAAATTTTTATTATGCAAAAGAAACAGCTCTTTCTGACATCTTAACAACTCAGTTTCTGTCTGTTCATTATAGTTCTTCATCAACTCCTGGTCCAGTAGTTGTATTTTGGTTTCCAAATACAGTTGTTCTTTATTTTGTAATTTTTTGTAATATGTGGCTTTCTGAATAAATAATCCTCTTAACAGAGTTTTAGTTGTGGCCCATTCTATATCTATTGGATGTTTATTCCGGGGAATATTATATAATAATTGCTTAAGTATTTCCTTGACTTCCTGTAATATATCCTCTTTGATCAATAGGTATGGGTTTAAGGACCAATTATATCCACGGTGACTTTTAGTTTTCAAAATATTGGTATTTAAAGTTAAAGTTATCTTAGAATGGTCAGAGAGCTGTCTAGCTTGATTAGAAACCCTAGGGTCAAGTGAAATGAATACTTCTGAAATTAGAAAAAAGTCAATTCTTGACCACATTTTATGGCAGCTAGAGTAAAAGGTAAAGTTCTCTGCCTTTGCTTGTATGTGTGTGTGTTTAAAAGGGTCATACAGTTTGAAATCGGTTCTCAGTTCTTTCAATGCTACCATTGCCTGCTTATTAAAAGCTGTAGAAGCCCCCAGCTTATCAAGTTTAGAATCTTGGTATGAGTTCCAGTCCCCTCCCATCACTATGTAACAGTTATTATATGACTGTAAAATGGAGTAAATTGAAGTTATAAAATGATGTTGGTTCACATTAGGGGCATATACACATACAAGTACTATAGGTTTATCATAACTGTCGGATTTGAGAACCACCAAACACCATCTGCCTTCTTTATCTATTTTGTCTTCCAAAATTTCTCCTTGAAAATGATTCTTGATTATAATTGCCACCCCAGCACTATTTGTAGTCCCTTCTGCCGTCACAATCTTCCTAATCCATTTCTTGTCCTTCATTGTTTCCCACTGGTCATTAGTTAAATGCGTTTCTTGTAATAGAATAAAACCTGCTATTGATTTAAAAAACAGATGCAAAAACAGCTTTCTTTTTTTCATGTTCTGGAGTCCTTTAACATTCCAGGAATCTATTATCCACATTCAAAGCTATTTATTAATGTATAACAATATCTAGTTTTTTTTTTCCACCTTAGATTGACAAGTGTTGGCATTTCGTAAATTTTTTGGAAGCAAAACTGCCATCCCATCCCTACCCAGTGCCTACCCACTATTCCTCCAGACCAGGATGAACATAGGCTTTTCACATTGCTTAAAATTCCCCGAGTAGTTAATCTACCAATTCTACTAATTAACAATAAAATATCATGCAAAAAACCTACACCAACTACATCTACGTCTACAAAGCCTAACCCAGACATTCCCTACTAAACACTGCACTCAAGTAACTGCAGCTCTGTACATTTTCCCCATTATTCATATAAACTAATTGTACTTGACATTTCAAATAATTCACTTATATCAGACTTTATATTCAGCAATAACATACTAGCATTATAATTACTTGTTCTAAAACATTTTAACTATCAGTTCAGATAATACGCACACAGTTGTTATACATTTTGTTTAAATAATGCTATTATTATAGTCAGCTATTTTTCCCCAAAACAATCCTACCACGTTCCATACTAATGTTTATAGATCATTGCAGTTAAAAATAAACTATAATGCACATTTACTAATTGTACTGGTAGGTAGTCAAAGAGAAGAAAAAAAGGTTCAAAAAGCCAAAAGAGAGCAGACAAGAAAATAATAAAATAGAAGGAAGATATATTATCTTAGACATCTTTAGCCATATTATTACATATTCTTTATTCTTGTCACCAAATCCCTTACCTCTGTTACATTCAGTGTCCTTGCATCTCTATCTAATTACAGATTATACTTTTTCTCTAAAATGATAAAAAATTTAAAAGAAACATATTTATTCACAAGACAGAAACACAGTAAAAATAGACGGCAAGCATGAAAAAGAAAGAAAAAAAAAAAAAACAAAGACTGCATTACCTTAATTAACCACTAAGCCATATAGTCTCATACTACAACAGTCAAACCATTCATTTTAGCCTTTACCTGACACATTTGACTTCAATGATCATCCTGCAGTTATTTTACCCTTAAATAAGTCCAAAAAAGCTTCGTTTTGGTTCCTCAGCAGTTCTTCTTTCTTCCCAGCAGTTGCATCAGTTCAGGCAGTTCTTCTTCATACCTACAGGGGAACCAATTCGCGAACGGACCTCCCAGCTGTACCACGCTCAAAACGGTCCCCCTTCTTCCTTTACCTTATTTCCTGTTGCCTCGAGGGTCAGAAGCGCTCGTTAGAGCCATAAAACATCGTGGAATCTTTGTGTTTCAGCTGGGAAGACGAGATAAGGAGATAAAACGGAAATTTTCCAGGCCTGCTGAACAAACAAGAACAGACAAAGGATTCTAAAGCCTCGGATCCTCGTAAATGCAGTCTCCCATTCACGTTGATGCTGGAAGAAGCCTAGTTAGACTGTTCAGTTTTCTGACGGTGGCAAAGCCTTAAAAAGCTTCAAAAAGGTAGGTCTGGCTTCTTTTTTTGTGTTTACAGAGTACTTAATGCCATCAACAGTAAAAATTAAGCTGTTAGGATATTTCATTTGGAATCTAATGTTTTCATCAATCAGAAACTTACAGTATGGAGCCAGCATTTGTCTAGACTGCCTTATTTGTGTTGGTAAATCCTGTGCTATAGAAACTTTATAGTTTTGCCATATTATAGATCCACCAGATTTTTTAATGGTTAGAAGTATTTTACTCACATCTTGGAAGTTTAATATTTTGACATACACAGGTCTGGGTGTATTTGAAGCTTGGGAGTCCCTGTATGCTCTATGCACTCTTTCTATGACAATTTGCTGAACAGCCACAGAGTCCTTAAGCAGTGTTTCAAATATTTGTATAATAGAAGTGGTCAGATCATTATATTGGATTGATTCTGGGATCCCTCTGATGATTATGTTGTTACGTCTCGATCTTGCTTCCAAGTCCAGAATTTTGTTTTGCATCATTTGAATGTCAGCCTCATGGGACTCAGTTCTTTTAGTGAGCAGTGTTATATTGTCTTCATTTGCTGCTATTCTGGTTTCCGCTTTCTCCATTCTTGCAAGAATATGGTTGAATGTATCACTAAATGTTTGTGTTTGGGATGTTAGATCTTTTAAAGCTTCCTGTATAGGTAGTAATGCTGACTTAATTTCTTTCATTGTGACCTGTTGATCAGGTTTCGTTATTGCCCCTGTTTTTGCAGTCTCTTGCTGTTTCACTGTTTTCTGTCTCTTAATTATAGATTCCTTCTCGGGAGACTGTAATGCTGACAGTTTAGTTTTAGTAGTTGTAGTATCCATATTTTTATCTTCTTTTGACATTTTGCAATGTTGCAGATTAAGATATTTCCCAAGGAAAAGGTTCAGAAGTGAGGTAGTTCAGTCCTTTGTTTGGTGCTCTGTTCAGAGTCAACCTAACAATCAGTTCCAATCCTGTTGTCACCAAGTATTTTCTTTCAATTTTTTTTCCTCAAGAAGATCACTGACTTCTAGTAGTTTAATAATTGCTGCCAATTAGTGGATTAACTCCAAATGTACATCCGCAGGGTTGATTTTTTTCTCTGGTCTTTGGAGAGCTGAAGTACTGCAGTGCTTATAGAATGGCGGCCATCTTTGAATCCCTGCTTTGCTATTTTTAATAACTCAACTAAACCATACTGTCCTGGGTCTTTGACACTGTATTTGCATAATGCTTCAGAGATGACTAATACTTCATTTAATGGTTCCTTAATCAACTTTCTGTTATACAAATCTATAATGTAGCCTCTTTGTTTCACAATGTCATTTCCAATGATGTTTTATAGATGAGGACCTGATACCCATGCATGCTGAAAGGTATCTTCCCCTATCTTTGTTTCTACAGGAAGACTTACTTGAGCTTGAGAGATTTTTCCTCCCAACCTTTGCAAGTTTATAGTTCTTGTTCCCGGGAATGGTCTTGTAGTAATGCTAACTGTGGCTCCTGTATGTGTTAAATACATATTGAAGTGGTCTCCTACCCAAATCTGAGCATGTGACCTTGGTGTTCTTTTTCTTTAATTTTATTATGTAAAGCTTTTAGGTCATCTGCTGTCTCTTTCACCTGTCTGTCTAATTCTTTTACACTTTCCTGTAAGTGGGAACATTTTTTTGACAAAGCTTCTATAGTCATGGGTTCTAATGAACACAAAAACTGTTGTAAGAGAGCTGGAATTAATGTTTTCTTAACAAAATCTCTTTTATTTTGATTTGGTTTTCCATACTCTGTAAATTCTTAAATCAAAGAAGGCAGTTTATGAATAGGACTTCTCTTTTTCCCTTAACTTTTGTTGCTTCTGACTGACCCACTCATGAATAATATCTAATAAATAATGTGCATCCCCTGTCTGTGAATTATCACCACCTGCACTATCTGCTTGGTTTATAACTTCTTCAATGCTAAGAAAATTAGGAGATACAATTAACCTTGCATTAGCCTTATCTTTAGCCTTATCTGGGGTATTCGTTTTAGAATCTGACATCTCTATTCTTTTAGAGAATGAAACAAAACTGTCAGATTTTTCTTGGGACCTTTCCTCAGTAACACTTTCAGATTTCTCTTGAGACTTTTTTTAAATGGTTTAGCAAATTTTAATAAATATCTATTTCTAGGTCTGGTTACAAGTACTTTTTCTGGTATAATATATTTTATACTGTTATTTTTATAACTCAGTTTTTCTGGTCTCATTTCTGGTTCTAGCAACTGTGATGCCTTGCCAGCCACAATTAAAAATCTTATTCCTATGCAAATTCCTCTAACTGCATGCCTCATAAATTACAGATTACATGGTTAATTATAGGAGAACAAAGCTTTAGTGCATTCTACATTAACAAGCAAAAGAAAGGTAAGACCTCACCCTATTATTGCAGTGTGTAAGTCCCTTCTTGGGAATTCGCTGGACAGCCTTTTCTTCCAACTCCCTTCCCTGCCGGTGGGTCCCACAGAGGAAAACTGATCCAGCTTCTGGATTCTTGTTTGTTTTTTCCTTCACCCGCCGACCGTTATCAGCCAACCTTTCCTTAATATTTCAACTTTGCTTCAACTTTTTAATTTCTGCACTTGCACTTTCTGTTTTTTTTCCTTCCGGGTTTCAACAGTAAAAACTGTAAAAGTATCTATGAGCACTGCACCTCTTCTTCCGGCTTTTCCCAGTTAGGGGTCACCACAGCAGATCATGTGTCCGCTCATGATTGGCAGTGGAGTTTTACAGTGTCGAGTTGCCAGCCCGGCGCCCAACCTTCCACAGAAGGCACACACTCACACCTAGGACCGATTTAGAGTGCACAATCCACCTACTGCTTGTCTTTGGGATGTTGGAGGAAATTGGAGCACCTGGAGGAAACCCACGCGATGACATGCAGACTCCGCACAGAAGGCACCCCAGCCAAGAATCGAACCGGAGAACCTCTTGCTGTGAGGCGGCAATGCTAACCACTGCACTACCGTGGATGAGGAGAAAATACAGGCAGTTAGAAGAACAAGGCAAATAAATGATCAGCAAAGCAAGGCATCTCCATTTGGGTCAGTACAGTTTATTTTTTGTGTATCTTACTGACTGACAAAGTTAAAGTACAGCACTTTTTATATGATTTTCACAGATGTAGTCCTACCTCTTTAGACCTACATTGTGTCCTAATTTAGTCATACATCTACTTTCAAATTGCTGTTACAACAGTTTTCCTTTTATGTAACAAGTACAGAGAAAGCATTTTTTGCTTTAGCTTGTTTTGGCATTATATGATCATATGTTCTTACTTCTAACATTTCTAATGAGAAAAACTATTTATTGTTGTTATAGCTGTAGTTAATATTTACATTATTATTAATGTTGAATAATTAATAATTCAGAATTAATGAAAGTTTGCAACTTACAAAGTAATACAAAAGCTTAATAGAAACTTCATATAAAAATCTGCAGTATGTATGTGTAAGGCACAACATCTGCTCCTGTCATGTATTCTATAGACAATATATGAAATACAATAATATACATTTTCTGATTCTTTGATGTTTGTAGCATATATGTACATTTTACAGAGCATGTATTTTACATTTTGTTTATTCTTTACACATATGGTTTAGGAATGTTTTGATAGAAATAGAAAAATACTGATTAATACATGTTTTATACAACTTCTAATAGAAGAGGCATTCACTGCTGTTACAATACATCAGAGTGTGTCAGTGTGTGACCCTTGTTCCAGGCTGCTGTGACCTTTCCATTCTATTTTTTTCCTAACAAATAGCTGAGCTGACAATTCTAAAAACCACTGTGAAGTCTTATAGCTGGTTTACATCTGCTGTCTGACATCTGATTATTAGAGGAATTATTTTCAACATAAAATTTGCTTATATTAATAATTATCCCTTGATAAAGAGAGGAATTATTCGTAAGCACTATCCTATCTTGGCTGATGCCCTTTTAACCAGGCATTGCATTTCCATGCAGCTTTGCATTATTTTATGTCACTAGCGTTCACATAAGATTGTTTACACATGCTGCTCAGGGAAGATTTTTGTAAGCTGGTGTTTCAAAATATTTGAGATCCCAATACTATAACAATCATAAAGTCTGATGACAAACATCCTTACAACTAATAAATATGGACTACTGATAAGAAAAATCCTTACAACTGATAAACAGGAGTACTGATGACAAACATTTTTACAACAAATAATCATGGAGTGGTTATGGCAAACATCCTTATAACTAATATAATGGAGTACTGATAGCTGGCAAGAATGTAAAACCCGTCATATCTAATAAGTATAAAGTATTAATGATGACAAAGCAAACAGTATTAGGACAACACTGGAGGAAAATTTAGAAAGGGGTGAAGCTAAAAATGAGGAACCTCAGTAAGACTACAATAAAAAGAAACAATAATAGCTATGGGTTAAGCAAAGACTAGGGTATCTTAACCAAGATGAAAAGGAATGAAAAAATGCTGTTAATTGCTAGACAGTTGGGAAATATATTGTTAAATGAGTACCTTCATACCTTTCTTGTGGTAACTGCCTACAGCTTGATGGTGATGGAATGGGAAGCATAATGGAGAATGCTAAAATAGATATACTAAAGACAGATATAAATGACTTGGTGGAGGATTATCTAAAATATATTATTATCACTCTCAAAGAGAAGAGAAGACATTTTGTCAGTGAAAAGAAAATCTACCTTATTTTAGCATCTCTACTAAGATAGATAATGATCAGAAGTGTCTGATGGTCAATGAGAGAGGATCTGTATCTGGATTTGTTAAAGTTCATCACTGAGAATGTTTGTTCACATACATATGTAGAGCCAAGAGGACCAACATCTTCTGAACATGCCTCCTCGGGTTTGGAAAGTTTTCCTGTTTGAGAGAAGAATAAAAATCCAGCAGTGATACTGACTTAAAGTGCTCTGCCAGTAGTGTATCAGGCTGCAGGTCAGTGAGTTTGAGCTGAACATCACTGAGTGCATTATCCACAATGCAAGTAAAGGGAGAAGAAATCATGTGCATTTCACTCTCAACTGTTTTGAAGTCTTCAAATCACATTGTAAACTCACCACGCAGTGCTCCTAACGTGGATGAGTACCTGTGAAGATGATTGTCTAATGCTGTGGCTTCTTTCAGTGTTGGCATGTGAGTGAGAATGTTGCTCTTCAAATGGCTTGAAAGAAACTGCAATTTTCTCATGAAACCCTTCACCAGGCTGTACATTTCATGTGTAAAGAGGCCATTGCCTTGCAATTTGGTATTTAGTTCATTCATTAGTGCAGTCCCATCAACAGCGAATGTTAGATCCGAAAACCAGTCGGCCTCTGAGAGTTGTGGGGTGCCCTTGCTTTTCTTCTCACAAAACTCTTGAATCTGCTCTCAGGTTCCATGCTGTTTTAAGCACTTTGCCCAGGATGAGCCATCTGATCCTGTGGGGTAGCCTATGTCACCAACATTCAGTTTCATGCTCCTCCAAAAGTGCAACAAACTGTCTGTGGTACAATGCTTTTGCCCTTGTGAGGTTAACTATTTTAGTTACAGCATCAATAACATGGTTAATTTTTAGCATGACCCGCACAACACCTCCTGATGTATATAATACAATGCAGAAATACCAATTTCTGTTCTGGGATTATTTCAGTTACTTTATCTTGCATCTGCATCAAAAGTTCAAAATTTTTCCTGTCAGATTTGCACAACCATTGGTTGTAACACCTGTCAGTTTTCCCCATTTCAGTCCCAGTTTGTATAAGCATGCATTTTCCTCCATGAACAAATTGCTCCCCGTCGTCCCCCCTTTCATTGACTGCATTGTTGCCAGCTCCTCTGTAATCTCAAAGCCTTTTGTTATCCCATGTACAAAGGTGAGTAACTGGGCTGTGTCACAGACATCACAGCTCTCTCCCAGAGCCAAAGAGAAAAAGTCAAAATTGTCCACTTTGTTTTGCAGGTGAAGCTCCTTCTCATTATGGTTCTCCTAGAAAGGGGCACATTCTCAAATGCGTCTTTTCTCTCAGGGCATATTAGCACTGCAGCATCCACCAAACACTCTTTGATGAACTCCTCATCACAGAATGGCTTACTTCTTTTTGCAATTTTGTGGGATATCATAAAGCTGGTCTTGACTATCCCATCCCTGGATGTGTAAAGCTTGGTAAAAAGTCCTTATTGCTTTTCCAGCTTAGCTAGCAAAGCTTCAGATGTCCACACCTGCTATGCATCAGTCAGGTTGTTATATTTCTCTGCACATTTAGTCTTGTAATGGTGATTCAAATTGTAATCCTTAAACACAGCAATCTGTTCTCCACAAACTAAGCATGCGGCTTTACCTTTGACTTCAGTAAATAAATACTTCATGTCTTGTTAAAAACTCTACATTCTTTATCAACCTTTCTTTTTTTCATGTGAGCTGACATTTTCTGAGGGCTAACAGCTGCTAAAATATTCCGCACTCACTTTTATTCCCCTCTTGTCCAAGCATAGTGTGCAGCCTTGTAAATATATTACAATAACAATTAATATATACCTCAATGTCCCAATAAAGTACACAAAAAGTCCTTTTGGAATAACAATCCCTGGACTAAATCATAACAGGCATGCTGTACCAAAACATATGAAGTCTCTTTCTCTGCCCAGTCAGAAGCCTTTTTAGAAAATTGTGGAGGGGGTAGTCAGATAAATCATTCTGTGTAACTCACTAATATGCCACTTTTAAAACTGACCCATAGTGATTCTTCAACTGTCAGGGTGGCATTACTGCCCAGACACAGAGCAGGATTTGTCCTGGCTGCCCTGCAATGTGTCCTACAAGCCATCTGCTCATTACTTGTGGTGGGAATACTTTGCATGGGAATTTCCTAGTCATTTAATGAATTCCTTCAGCAGTGATCCATATGGTGAGCATACTACAGCTGAGTTTACATATCATAACATTAGATGTCAAAGTTATATGATCATTGCTCTCAGCAATCCTCCTTCCTTCTCCATTCAGCCACTTGGCCTTTCCATGTGTCGCTTCTAGTTAGCATTGGGCAAGTTACAGGTAAGAATTTATGTAGTCATTATACAGCAGAAGGTTAAGCCATAATGTGTGATATATTTCTGAAACCCACTGGCTTATAACATTCACATTTACAACAATGGTAAGCATATTGCCTTACCTTCCCTTTCCTCTGACATAATTTGTGGCAGCTACAAAACCAGATCAATGATACACCACTTGCATTTTCATAACCCCACCCATTTACTTCCCTCTCCCACCCTCGTTTTCCATTCCTGGTGTCGTCATTCTGCTGATTTACTATGCTTTTCTGTAAAAAATATTTAGTACAGTAGAGTCGCTTATTTAAACTAATTGGGACCTAGGTTAGTTCAGATAATCAAACATATAATTGAACCAGATAAAAAACTTCTAAAAATGCTTTTGATGAACATTAGACAAGAAAAATAAAATTTGCTGTAAGCACAAAATGGTACAGTATAGTATTGTAGTAAAATATTTATTTATCAAACTGTTCAGATAATCAAACATATAACTGAACCGGAGAAAAACTTCTAAAAATGTTTTTGATGAATATTAAACAAGAAAAATAAAGCAAATTTACTGTTAGTACAAAACAGTACAGTATATGGCTAGGCTTAAAATGGCCCAAAAGAGCAGTTAACCTAGTATTGTACTAATCTATGAACCTATTGTATTTGGGTTTAATTTAAAACTTATTTCAAATTTTATACCACAAACACTGATAGACATTTGCTAAATAAAGCAATACAGTCTCACAATGAAAACAGACTTAGCATTAAAACTTCTCTGCCCTTGAAACTTACATTCGTTGAAACAGCATTGAAACTCACATTCAAAGAAAATGCATCTGGCCAATGGCAGATAAAGTTTACCTTTGGGCTGTTTTTCAATCATAGCCCCTTGCACATTTTTAGGACCATGCATACATGAATACACATTCCTGATTGTATTAAATTATATTCCCTGTATAATACAGCACCAAGTGACAGCATTTTAATTCTGTAGTTTCAAATATTGTTCCAGTAAGCCATGAAACAAAATGTATGAACCAAGAATGAAAAAACTGCCCAATTCAGAACATTTTGTCTGTAAAGGTCTACTCAAACTTCTGTCATTACAATCAACCAATGCCAGTCAATGTGTAATCTCTACAGAAGTAAATATCACTGAATAATCCCACATTAAAGAGATCTGTAACTAAGGACTGCAGCATCCACCCCTTTAAAGCACAACATAATCCATCTATATACTGTCAGAGTAGAACCCACAGCCTTCTGCATCAAAAGCAAGCATACTAACTGTTGTGCTACTACCAATGCTTTTAAAGCTTTTAGCATAATAGTAATTATCATTTGCTAAACAACAGTTGCACATAGGGTTGCCAACCATCCAGAATTCTTCTGGACTGCCCAGAATTAAGAGATTCTGCTCAGAAAAATGGAGCCTGCCTGTATTGTCCAGAAAAAATCAAGTGTTGTGCACATTTTCTTTTAATTAAAAAAAAAAATTACATTTTTTTTCTTTAAGAATGCTCTTTGAGTCCAGTAGCACAGGTGCAGAAGATGAAAACAGCATCTGTGTGACTGATTATTTACGTCTGTCTTCTGAGCACACAGAATTTGAATTAAAAGACATTTGGACTGTGAAGTGGACCAGCCAAGTGAGAGCATACCTCCTAATCATACCGAATTACTCAGTTTTTACAGAGTTTTAGGTTCCAAATGAAGGGGTTCCACGATTCCTGAGTGGCACCCCTTCATTTCTAATTTATTTCTTTTGTTTCTTTTATTTATTTATTTTATTTTCACGCTGTTTGAGCTGACATCATCATGTGAGCAATGAAATCAGCTCTGTCAGGGCTACCAGCCAGTCAGAATTGAGCTTGTGCACACATTTCCAGCTGGCCTGGCTGCTCAAATGCAAGCAGGAATGGCACTCTTCTCATGGATTATCAGCAAACGGCAACACTGGATTATTTTATTTATGTTTTGAATGGCAGCACAAGGAAGTGTATGTCATGCAGCAAGTGTTCTTATCTAAACTATTTTTTCAGGGTACCTATAATGGCAAGGTAACATTATGGATTTAAGAAGATAGAACTAGAGTGACAATAGTGCAAAAACACATTACGGCAGAGAGGGGCTAAAGGATAGCATTATATAATGTAGGACTGAACCTAAGGGGGGTACTTTAGAAACACTATTTTAGAATAACAGACCTAGACAATAAATACAAATCAACATAGCTGCATCAAAGAGAATGAGGTTGAGCTTCTGCTTTCCAGAGAGAAAGTTGTTGAATTATCTGGTGTGCCTGATGTCATGTCATATAAAATCAAAAGACAAACTTTTAGTATCTGATTTTAAAGTTGATGAGAGGTGCATTGTTACTAACCTCGGCATATATTTTTAAGTATTTTTATTGCAGATAGTTGTTCTCACACTTCTTTTGAAGGGCACATTTCTTGAGACTGTTTATGCTACTAGCAAATAGAGAGCTAAGCTGTGTTTAGCAGAAATTTACTCAAGGTCCAGAATTGTTTTATTTTAAAATTTGGCCACTTTCCTCGGAAGTTAATGTGGTATGGTGCCCAATTTAAAGAAGATGTTAGGAGTAATGACTGGCTATCAGTTGTGTGAACATCTAAAGAAATGTTGCTCATGAAAATGAATGTGACTATATAGCTGAAAGTCATCATTGGAGTAATTTCTTCATTTATCAGCTTCTGCGGCATGCCATCAATTTCTACGGCCATACGATACATTGAGTTATGCATCTTCATATACTCCCCAAGTATTTTTCAAGCATGTGGATAAGTAGAGTGTTCATTTATTTGTTAACTGAGTAAAACAGGTTCCATCAAATGCATCTTTTGTGGAGGATATCTCACCCAGAGTAGATAAAGACAACTGTGGGTTTCAAGCCTACTACTATTGGATAAGTTTGTCTACCAGCTCACATCTTTAGCCCGCTGAGCTAAACTGCCATAACATTATGATAGAACAATTAAATAAGGGGAAGAAATGTAAAAGCCTCTGCCTAATTATTCTAGCATTTCAACAGATGCAAGCTTTTTAAATGTTAAAACTGTATCTGATAAATGCATTCAGTATTGTCTGGCATTTTCAATATGTCTTCAAGAGAATGTATTATGGATGCATCATTATTACAGACTGTGAACAACAGACTTTAGTATGCCAGCATGTAATAAGTGATAACTAGTGGAGCATGTGGGATAAAGTTGTTTTGGCAGATGCTTCCCACATTAAAGTCAATTGAATGCCGTTGCTTCATTTATACACAGTACTTCTGTGCGTGTGTGTGTGTGTGTGTGTGTGTGTGTGTGTGTGTGTGTGTGTGTGTGTGTGTGTGTGTGTGTGTATCTGCCAGTTAGTACAGATGACTAAATATCTGAGCTGTTTATTCAGCTGCTTTCTATGTCCAGGTTACAAGATTTAATTTCTTCTATCTTCGTTTGCCTACTAAGTGAGTCTGAGCAAGTCACTTTAGCAGACAGCATTCCCAGTTCAAGTTTAGAAAAGGCCCATGCAGATCAGTGATCTGCCCTGCTTACCAAATTAATAACTAAAATATTCTGCAATAGCATTCATCCTAACTCCGTGTTCCTACCTCAGTCAGTTAACTTTAGCAATCCACTGAATAAGTGCCGGTCTCAGTAACTTGACATACACAGCCCACCTGAACACTAACAGTGCCAAAATACTCTGCAAGGCAGGATACTTATTTTTGCTTCATACATCCGGAGCATAACTTGAAACCTGACAAAGGTTACATAATTAAGGACAGTGAAATTGTTCTGTCAAGCTATGTTGACACAAGATAGAGAGCACAACACAGCAGGTGTCGAAGTGAGAACAGAATTTGTATTCCCCCATTACTGGGTTTGTTTGTCCAGATATTTTGTGCTAAGAGGTTGAGAGCTATCGTGAGTGAGAAGTGAGAACTGAACTTGTATTCCCCCATTATTTGCTTTGTCCAGGATTTTTGTGCTAAGAGGTTGAGAGCTATGGTGAAAAGTGAGAAGTGAATTCACTAAATGATAGTCATTAAGTTTCAGTCTTCCTATTTTTCAGGAAACTGCTGATATGGCATAGTCATATGCTGCTCTGACTGTAGTGCATCAGGTCCTGGGTTCAAGACTTGCCAGTGAAATGCATGGTGGTAACACAATATTTTATTTTAGCAACTTTCCAAAATGATACAAGCAATGTTTAAAATGTGTCCCTGCTGGTAAGTCCCTAGCCACCACCACTTGTGAGCTTTGTCGAGGCTTTTTGCACTGAGTTGAGAGCTATTGTGAGAAGTGAGAACTGAATTCACTAAATGGTAGTCATTAAGTTTCAGTCTTCCTAGTTTTCAGGAAGCAGCTGATTTGGCATAGTGCTATGTTGCTCTGACTGTAGTGCAAAGTGTCCTGGGTTCAAGACTTGCCAGTGAAATGCATGGTGATAGCACAACATTTGAGTCTAGCAACTTTCCAAAATTATACAAGCAATGTTTAAAATGTGTCCCTGCTGGTAAGTCCCTAGCCACCACCACTTGTGAGCTTTGTCCAGGCTTTTTGCACTGAGTTGAGAGCTATGGTGAAAAGTGAGAAGTGAATTCACTAAATGATAGTCATTAAGTTTCAGTCTTCCTAGTTTTCAGGAAGCAGCTGATTTGGCTTAGTGCTATGTTGCTCTGACTGTAGTGCAAAGTGTCCTGAGTTCAAGACTTGCCAGTGAAATGCATGGTGATAGCACAACATTTGAGTCTAGCAACTTTCCAAAATTATGCAAGCAATGTTTAAAATGTGCCCCTGTTTTTTGACTGTTTGCCCCCCCCAAAAAAACGAAATTGAAAATAAGTGTGAGAAGCTGTGCAAGATGCCTATGGTTTACACTACTGTCATTCTATTTATAGTGTGGGTGTAGAAGTAGACTTTTATGATGGAAATGTTCTAAATTGGGCAGTTTTGTCATTATTGGTTCATGCATTTTGTTTCATTGCCTACAGTACAGCCTACTGGAAAAATGTTCAAACAATAAATTTAAAATGCGTTCTGTCTAACAAGTGTGTTGTATTATACAATGAATATAACTTAATAAGGTCAGGAAGGAGTATCAAAGAAAAGAACATATGTATGTTTCTTGTTTTGTGTGCAAGGGGCCAATGGTTTGAAAACAGCCCAAAGGTAATCTTTATCTACCACTGGCCAGATGCATTTTCTTTGGATGTGGTGTGGGTTTCAATGCTGTTTCAATGAATGTGAGTTTGAAGGGCAGAGAAGTTTTAATGCCAAGTTTATTTTCACTGTGAGGCAATATTGCTTTGTTTAGCAGATGTCTGTTAGTGTTTGTGCATTGTTGTGCTGCAAAATGTAAAAATAAAATCCAAATAATCATTGTAGAAGTAAAGCAGTATGCACACATTAGTGTTTATGGTAAATGGAGCAAAATAGCCAGGTAATGGGACATTGGAATGGCTGCAGGGAGACTCTGGTGCCATATTTTGGTTGTCTGTTCTTCAGTTTGCATTTGTAAGTTGGTATCCCACAATAACATTGGAATGGGTGGGGTTACATAATTATGTATGCAAATTAGATGTTAATCAGCGTACAGATTTGTGCCTATTTTTTATGAGGCTTGTCCAGATTTTTGATGTTTCCAGGTTGAGAGGTATGTGTGAGAGGTAGGTGGGTCTCTTTACAGTAGTTTAAAATGACTTGATAACTATTATCACCACAAAAGATGTCCGTAAGGACATCATTCAGCTGTTTGCATATTTCGTCTTAACATCCAATTTAGCTCTTATCGCATTTTTGATAGAGTTGTTCTGTGCCTGACTGTGTTGTTCTGCCTCATTGTTACAGTTACTTTTAAATAGTTGGTGATTTATTATTAATATGTAGAAATCTGCTGGGCTAAAATGCATTGGTCCTATTCTCACAAAATCTCCCAAAGGATAGATATTTGCTGTGCATGGTATGTCTCAGCCTCCAGCACTTAAATGTCAGTTGTGAGATTTGGCATTTCTGAAGCCAGTAATCAGGTCTCTGTGGTAAATGCATGCCATGCAACTATGTTTCCTATATTGATTTCAGTTGAAGACTGCCCTTTCCATTTGTTTTTTTTTCCAAAAGGATACAATAATACATTTGCTCTGATGTCTATCTTATGAATTTATTACAGTAAATCATTTAGTAACCATGCTAGAGCTTTACTTTAGTAACCATGCTAGAGCTTTACTGTGGTGTGTGTGCGTGTGTGTGTGTGTGTGTGTGTGTGTGTGTGTGTGTGTGTGTGTGTGTTTGTGTAAGAAGTAGGTATCACACACCTTAACTGTCCAGGTTTTTGCAGAATGTCCAGATTTTTGCCCCATATTTTTTTCTGTTCTTCATGAAAAGGATTGAAGTTGCTAAATAATGACAGAAATTTGAGTTTTAGACTTCATATCCTTTAATAAATGCCTACTAACACAAACCCTGTTATTCTAGATATTTTCTAAGTTCATGAGAGCAGGCTTTGTCCAGATTTCTTGCACTAAGAGTTTGAGGTATGCATGTGAGAGAGTGAGATGTCCTAGTAAGGGTTAGCAGCTGGTCACTAACTTGCTGAGGCTCAAACCCTGTACCTTAGCTACAGGAAACAGCAGCCTGAATCCTCTACCCCAACTACAAAACTGCATTTTTCAAGGAACTGAGTTTCAGGTGCATTTTTCAAAGAATTTAGTTTCAAGTACATTTTCAAGGAATTCTGAGCATCCAGGGAAAAAAAGATTATTGCTGCTCATGCTAAGTCTGTTTACAGTGTGCAACTGTTTTGTTTAACAAATGGCATCACTAGTGTGGTTTAGCACATTCAAGCAGTGTTCATAGGTTCACAGGTGTGTACTAGGCTAATGACCGTGGAGCCTTTACAAGCCTAGCTCATAGAAGTGCCCTGGCATAGTGCCATCTGACGTTAGTTCCCAGTGCCTCTCTCAAGTAGAGCTACTGGAGTGATCCCCGGGGTGAACTTTCTATTTCCCATCCACTCATCAAGATTTCTTTTGAAGAGGGTCAGTGAGGTGCTCTGCTTGACATGTATGGGAAGTCTATTCCAGAGCATGGGCAGTCTCTGGGTTATGAACCTATCCCTCCAGCATGTTCTGTTGATTGTGGCAATGAGGTTGAGGTCTCTGGAGCATGTAGTGTGGATGGATTGGGATTTCTTTAGATGTAGCATTTCTAACAGAGCTGAGTCAGACATGGCTTTGTAAGTCAAGCAGAGATCGCCTCTTAGTAGACAATATGAGACAGAAAATAGCTGGAGTTTCTTGCATCTGTCCATGTACGACATGTTAAGGCCTATGATCCTCTTCGTGAGGTACTTTTGTAGCCTTTCCAGCTGTTGCATGTGTCAAGTGAGGTACATGCCAAATGGGGCATTATACTCAATGATTGGCCTAATGAGGGAAGAGTAGAGAGAGATGATGACCTCTTTCTTCCTGGATCCAAAACCTTTGGTAGTGAGATGTGCCATATAGTAGGACTTTCTAACCACAGTGGCAATGTGGTGGACGAAGGAATGGTTGCTGTCAACCTGTGACCCCAGATCTCCCATCAATGTAGTAATTAGTGGGAACTGAGTTTTTCCCAAAGGGGATGATCATGCATTTTTTGGCATTAAGCTTAAGGCCATGGTTTCAACACCAGTCATTGGTCTCAGTGAGGCCTTTCTGTAGGATTTCTACATCACTTGGGGAATTAATAATGGCTCCCAGCTTGCAGTCATCTGTGAACTTGGTCAGCCAGAGTCCCTCCATGTTGGCCTCGACTTCTGAGAAGTAGATACCAAACAGGAGAGGACCCAGGACTGATCCCTATGGGACTCCACTCGTGTCTGGTTGGTAGTCTGACTTGGAGTCCACTACTTTCACACTGTGGGTTCTATCTGTGAGCCAGTTTGCAACCCACCAAGTGATATAGGGATTGATGCCTAGTTTGGTGAGCTTATCAATAATTCCTGAGTGAGGAATGGTATCAAAGGCCTTGGCCAGATAGAGGTAGGCTGTATGAACTGCCTTGCACTCATCCACAGCTCTGTTGACTGACTCAAAGAAGTCAACCAGGTTGAGCAGGCATGATCTACCTTTCACAAAACCAAATTGCGTGGGATCTAGAATTTGGAGATTCCCTATATCCTTGTTAATTAGGTCCATGATGATGTACTCCATAGCCTTACATATCAGACTTGTCAGGCTAATGGGGCAATAATTCCCAGAGTCTGTAGTTGCTCCCCCTTTATGGAGAGGGATGACTGTAGCAGTGCACCATTTGGTAGGGACAAAGCCTGAGGTGTGGCTGTGATTGAACAGGGCACACAGATGTGGTGCCAGTTCACTTTGTAGTTCATGTAGAACACATCCAGGGATATTTTCGGATCCCATGGAAGCTGTATTCTTGGCCTTGGACAATGCAGCTTTAACCTGTGCTGCAGTAATGCTGGGTGGCTGGCATTCCTCCAGTATTATGATTGGTCCATTAGGGTGGAGAGAGGGCTAAATTTGGCACTAAATCTGTCGGCCAGTATGTTGGCAGTATCTGTTGGCTCAGTACAGGAAGTACCATTGTGCAGTAACTCAGACCAAACCTGGGTATTGCCGAAAGATTTTTGATATAACTATGTGGTTGTTTTTAGTGTCTTCTGCAATTCTGCCTTCATAGCTGGCTTTAAAGGTTTTGATGAGGGATCTCAACTTTTTGTTGAGGCTAATAAGGGAGTTTTTCCAGTCTTGGGACTTCACCTTTTTCTGCAACAGTTTCTTCCCTCTGTTCTAGAGTTTATTAATGGAAGGGGACCACCAGATTGGCTTCCTTTTTTTGGAGGAGAGCATCTTGGTTCTGTTGGGTATGGCTAGTTCCATGCATTTATATACGTGGTTGTACAGTGCACTGGTGTATGATTTGGCAGTCATGCATCTATTTTCTATTGACATAGGTGCCGTGACATTAGCCACCTCTGTTTTTAGGAGCCCAAAGTCAGCTTTAGAGAAGCTTTTCATGGTGATTACCTATCCGGGGGGTGTGGGTGAGATGTGGATTTCCATGGTGATTAGTTTGTGGTCAGATCTAACCAGGGAGGAATTGACTACTGGTGTAGAGCAACGGTTGCCCATGTTAGTAATAACCAGGTCAAGGATGTTGTCTCCTCTAGTGGGGGTCAGAATGAGTGGGTCCAGGGCATTGGAACTGATGAATTCCAGGAAGTGTTGGGCCAGTGTATTTGTGCATGAGTTGTTTTCCCAGTTGATGGAGGAGTAGTTGAAGTCACCTAGTATAAGAGTGTTGGGTTGGACCTTAATAGTTTTTAGCATGCTTAGGAACGTGGAATGAGAATTTTGGGACATGGCTGGGGACCTATAGCAGGCTATGATCTGAATCACCATCTTACCCCATGTTAGTTGTACCTGAAGTATCTCAGATGTGTTATGCTGGGTTCCTAGTCTGGAGGTGTGCGTATCCTTTATGAATATGGAGACACCACTGCCTTTGGAGCTTTGGTCCATGTTCTGGGGCTGAAAGGTGTGGAATGAGTTATAGCATGGCAGAATGTGGGTTCTCCAATAACTGGTAGTCTTGCAATAGATGCTTAAAGATAAAATAAAAAAATGGATTATCCTAAACATTGCAGTGTGCACTAGAGGAGTTAGATATGAAAGTAGGTAACTTAAGTTTTAAGTTTTACCTGTCTAAAAAGTTAAGTTTTAGTGGAGAGTCACTATTTCTAAAACAGCAATTTAGATTGAAAGGGGGTGGTCACTTTTGTATTCTGGTACTATGGAATACAGTAGGATGGCCAATAAATTTAAATAGTTGAAGGGGAGTGATTTCAAAAAATGATAATTTTGTGCTTACTCACACCAGCCAGTAAAAGTAGAGAGGGAATTAGATATATGGTCAAATTAACATAAGGGTCAGACAACTAGAAAGGCAGTGGTGTTTAAGAACATAACAGTAACTGGGTGGGAGAGTGGGAAAAAAGTCTGTCTGACTCACAAGAGATGGAGTTGTGGTCTCTTTTCAAGTTTTAATATGCAGTTAAAAGCAGAATACAAGTAAAACAAAGTATAAAGAAAACAAATCACAGTATACAAAATAGAAAAAGGCAATAAAGTAATAGAAAATGCAACAAATAAAAAGCACAACAGGTAGTATACATGTATCTTGATGCAGAAGGCTGTGGGTTCTACTCCCACAGCAACTGGGTTGCTTTTTAAGGGGGTGGGTGCTGCAGTCCTGAGTATGTCCTCCTTTGGATGAGATGCCTAGTAACTATGAACCTATTTTCAGTTTGACATCCATTCCCTATTGCAATATTACCAGCTTACAATTTTTAATGTAACATAGGAAATCCATTATTCTAGGGTAGCATGCACTGATTTTAGATGAAACACTGAAATATAAACTTGTTTGCTAGCAGCAACCTTTTCATTAGTTATAGTCTGATCTCTTTAATGTGGAATTTTTCAGATGACTTTTACTTCTGCAGAGATTGTGCATATTTACTAATAATGGTGAATTCTAATGACAGAAGTTTGAGTGGCCTTTTATGTTTGAAATGTTCTGAATTGGGCAGTTTTGTCATTATTGGTTCATATGTTTTGTTTCATTGCTTACTGGAAAATGTTCAAAACTATAAATTTTACACACGCTCTAACAAGTGGTGCTGTATTATACAAGGGATATAATTTATTATGTATTATAATTGTGCTGTATTATACAAGGGATATAATTTAATTACTATGTACTACAATTTAATGCAATCAGGAAGGTGAATCAAATAGCTTTTTCATGGTCCTAAAAATGTGTACAAGGGGCCTATGATTTGAAAAAGCCCAAAGGTAAACTTAATCTGCCACTGACCAGATGCATTTTCTTTGAATGTGGATTTCAATACTGTTTCAGTGAATGCACGTTTCAAAGGCAGAGAAGTTTTAAATCTAAGTCTGTTTTCATTGTGAGGCTGTATTGCTTTGTTTAGCAAATGTCTATCAGTATTTGTATTATAAATACTGCTATAAGTTTTAAATTAAATCCAAATATCTGTAATCATTGTAGAAGTAAGGCAGAAAACAGTATGCACACTGAAAATTTTGAACAGTATTTATGGCAACTAGAGAGAAATTGAGAAATATCCAAGTAATGGGACACTGGAATGGCTAAATGGGGGTACCAAAATTCTATAAACTTTTCTTTCACATACACGTCTACAATTTTTGACATGAAAAGTTGGCAACTCTAGTTGCTCATTGTAAACAAACTTGGCATAAGCAACATTAAACTTATTTTCCCAAGCTCTCAGATCCTTGCAAAATGCACTTGACATTCAACCATATCTCTCAACTTCGTAGCACAATAAATCGGAAAAAGCCAAATTTTATGGGGGGGGGCAAAGACGCAAAAGCAGGGACACATTTTAAACATTGCTTATGCATAATCTTAGAAAGTTGCTAGAATCAAATATTTTGTGTTACTGTACCATGCATTTCCTGAAGGATGGTCACAAGCCTTTTCTCCCAATGCACTGTCTCTCAATGCACTGTTTGTTAAAATAGGATCTCTACCCATTCTGAAAACAGCCTTATAAAAGCAGTTTCTCAGTGGGGTAGAGGTAGAGAATTCAGGCTCTTGTTTCTTGTGAAATCAGATATTAAGAAAAGTATAAAATACACATAAAAAGACTTTTAACTAAAATCACTTTCGGCTACCTAATGCAATAAAGCCTTCATCAGGTCTGTGACAAGAACTAAAATCAAGAAAAAAACACATATCTGTCTAACCATAAACATAATCTAACTAGACCACTATAAATATAAAAATACATCTGTCTAGTAATATCATCCATGTATAACAGTGTGTATAAAAAAACTAAGTAATTAGCTCAGAAAACAATGTCACTACTTTGCAAAAAAATTGTCATGACAGTTTTCATGTTTATAGCCACAAAACATGTTTATACAATGAAAACTAGTAGAAAAACCTTTTGTTTCTGAGGATCACTTGTATGTGATGAATAAAGGCTCGTTGCTTTGGAACACTACCTGTATTTCATGATTTTTGGACATTATTGTGACTGAGCTCATCAACAAAGTTTTAAGACCTCTAGTTTCTTTATTTTTTTTATTTATTTCATCAGCATTCTTGGTGGTGAGGTTGGAATTAGACAAATTCCTGTGCTTGTTCATTTTTTATGTATTTCTGCAAAAACACCCAAGCAAGATGCAATACTATTGTTTACCTGGAGGGCATGCTGAATATGAACTTTTGCAATCAATGGAGGATCTGCTCAAGTGTCTGTCAACCTAGGCTATAACTGCATTTCTACAAAAACACCCAAGGTGTCAGAGACAGACAGCATACTGATGTTGAACTGAAGAGCATGCCACACAGTCAGCAAGCCATAGGGCTCAACCTGCTAAGTGGCCAGTGTGAAACACAGGCCATAGCAGTGTGTGACAAACAGTCAAAATGTGGAACACCCGATTTTCGCACTGTGTGAAAAGCATACCTTCTTTTTAAGCATTTCATTAAAGCAAAGTATGCCTTAGCAAAACCTGTACTATTTGTATTACCACCCTCTGATTGTCAGATGTGCTTGCTTCACTGGCTCCTTTAAATCTGATACACAGGTATTAATAGTTTTTGTTTTTATGATGCACACTGTATATGTTCTCTCAGTTATCTGGCCTTGTAGCTCAGAGCACTGGCCTAGTAAAACCAGGAGTCATGAGTTCAACTTGCCCTCTGCTTGTACTTTAAAATGTGGAAGCCAAATGGGGGTGTTTATTTGATAAACAGTTTCAATGCTCAACATGTAGCACACTCCATCTTCCTTTAATGTAAGCAAAATCAAAAGGCTGTGGTTCTATGCCCACAGCAAATGTTTTCCTTCTAGTTACAATGCAGATACAACAATGTAGCCTAAGGAGGATGCTATACTATGTATGTGTGATGTTACCTCACAGGCACAAGGTACAAGGTTTAATTCACACCCTTAAAAGGAAAATTAGGTAAGCTTAAAATGGCCCACAAGGGTAATCAGTCTAGTACCTTACCTATGAACCTAGACAGTGAAGTACAAAACATAGCTTCATGATGTCAGGGCCACAGATTCATAAAGATGAAATTACAGTAGTTACTGGAAATGTCCCTACATCCATAAGCAGTTATTACATTTTTTTTTCAAAATATTTCTTTATCTCAGTAAAATATATAGAAACAATATGCATTACAATTGCTTATTACTGCAAGTGTCTTGGTTTAAGTTTCTTAATTCTGTTATCTTATGTAAAGATTTAACCGTTTAATAAACTTTTCTTGGAAATGCAGTGTTGTTAAAATGGGAATTGGATATGGTGTTCATACTCCCCCTATATGTGAAGAGTGTAGCTACTTCATCACAAATGCCTGCACACACACAGTCACAGCAGTGAACCCTGGGACCTGTGTCACTGCACACAAGCCTACAGGTCCTACTATAGCAGATTGTGTTAGTTCAAGTAAGTAGGAGTTTTTGACGTATCATAATAGCATATTTCCTGCTTGTTTAGTACATATCTGTGTAGCAGTCTAATATGTCATATGTCACATAAGCAATAGTAATTTTTCTCTCCTTCTCTGGCTCTGTTGTTATACTTCTTTTTTGCATTTGATTTCATTTCCTGTTTTATTTCTCTCCTTTTATGTTTCCATTTCCTGCAGCATCTGCCATGGTTGTGCCAGAGGCACAATCACCCTAGTTTTCTTCTGCCATAATACCACCTGGCTCCAGGCTGCCTCCATGTCAAGTGCAGCAGAGGAGTGACTAGGCTGAGTCTCCTAGGCAGTTGCTCACAGAAGGGAGTGTTATTGTTCCCTCTGTTTTACTGCCAGGGGTACCAAATTTATTATGCTGTGGGAGTTAGCAGAGGTGGAAGTGGAGTTGATGGACCGGTGGTTTGAACCCCACATCAGTCACATGATGAAGGTCCTTATACAGGTTGAAGAGTCTCACTGCTGTCTGGCTTTGCCTTCACCACCTTAGGTGGAGTCTAGTGGGGAGGGTGGTCAGGATGCTAACTGACCTCTCTCTGGGTCTAGTCCAAGCAATGTAAACAAAGGAGGCTTATACTCACCTTATTTCCCATCATTTGTTCCCTTTCCTTGAGTGTCATCTTCTGCCCCTATTTGTTGTTCAGTACTCCCATTAACCAATCTCCTTCCTTTGCCTGTACATGTATAATTCCACTTTCAACCCTTTAAGTGTGTCAGTACCTCTGCGGTTAGTCTTTATCTGTGTTTTATGGTTGTTTATTTGTTTGTGTAGCTCAGATTACAAACACATATCTCTCAACTATACAGATTTTTGAAGAATGTCCAGATTTTTCCCTCATATTTTTGGTCTGTTCCTCATAAAATATTGATTTTCTGGCAAAGCATTGGCAACTCATTCTGAATTTAAGTCAGAATATAATAACAGACATTTGAGTTTCAGACTTCATGCCATTTAGAAAATGCATGCTAATGCAAAACCTGTTATTCCATTGACTTCCTATGTTTGTAAGAGCAATATTAAAAAATTGTCCTTACTTTTGGGCCTTTGCCCCCCCCCCCCATTATTTGTGGCTTTGTTCAGACTTCTTGTTTTAAGAGGGTGGAGGTATGTACAAACCTCTCCCTCATTCCATTCATTGCCTTATCTTTAAATTCTTCTGTATCTTCTGAAAAAAGTAGGTTCCTAATCCTGCAAAATAAATTCCCTTCCTCCTCCTCCCCACCGCACCTTCCTTGCTTCCCTGTTTATGTTTCTCCGCTTGCTGTACCCCTATTCCTACTTTTATACACACTCATTTCTACCCATTTTTAATGTTACAAAAATAAATACAAATATTGCTGTAGGCCCTTTAATTTGACTTCAGGCTTTCCCATAGCGTCACTATCTCACATTATGTACACATTCCTAGGCATTCAATTGCTACCTGCTTGCCCCACTTCTTGTCATGACATTCCTAGTTGCAGTTGTGGGACTCTGTCTACACTGACACTGCCATTTACATTTGTGGGTCATCTGACTAGTGGTGGCTTTGGCTGCAAAGCATCAGCTAGTTAACCGATAACTGGCTTTGTGCCACGTGCACACTAAAGTGTACCCATGTTCCCCTCAGTATGATTACAATAAGCATGTTTCTGAGGAAGTCCCTTGAAGAGTGAAAAAAGCGCTTACCTGTTAAAGTTTGCACTCTCCAGTTGCTGTGTTGTACTATAGCAATAACCCACGCCTGGGTGTGGGTAATGCTGGATTTACCCACGGTTGGCATGGTTTGGTCACGAGGGCGAAGCCTGAGTGGCCAAACAAAGCCAACCGTGGGTAAATCCAGCATTGCCCACACCTAGAAGTGGGTTATTGCTATTATACAATGACATTATTTAAGAAAAAAATTACTTTTCTTAAATAATGGCATTGTATAATGCCTCCTTGCTGCCCTTCCGCAGCTGTCTGGTATTCTGCGGTGGTTCTGATGTACTGCGCATGCATATGCCGACGCAGTCATCAGAGCTGTGGGCAAAAGCAATGGAGAAAGCAAGATCTCTGTTGCTTTTTACAAACTGTTTCGCTATGTTAAATGGGTTTAACATAGCAAGACAGCTTTAAAAAAAGGAACTGAGTCTCCGTTGCTTTTTTTTAAAGTTGCCTCACTATGTTGAACCCATTTAACATAGCGAGACAGTTTTGAAAAAAGCAATGGAGAAAGCAAGATCTCCGTTGCTTTTTACAAACTGTCTCACTATGTTAAAGGAGTTTAACATAGCGAGACAGCTTTAAAAAAAGCAACAGAGAATCTCTGTTGCTTTTTTTAAAGCTGTCTCACTATGTTAAACTCCTTTAACATAGTGAGACAGTGTGAAGCAACGGAGATCTTGCGTTCTCCATTGTTGTAAAAAAAGAGTTATAGTAATGGAAAAAGTCCGGGCAACCGGACCTTTTTCCATTACTATAACTCTGATTTACAACGTGCACTCTGACCAATCAGCATGCACGTTTTTGAATATTAATGGGGGGTCGTTGTATAATGTGCTTGTTATGTTTCTGAATCCCAGGGCTGAAAAGAGACTACTGTGTTTAGTGTGGTGCATACTTCTCAACTGTCTAGATTTTCTTAGAATGCCCGCATTTTTGGCTCATATTGTTGTCTGGTCCTCATTAAATTTGTGTTTTTTTCTGGTAAATCACTGAGGATTGAAGTTATTAAATAATGGCATACATTTAAGTTTCAGATCTCATATCCTTCAGAAGATGAATGATAACAGAAATCCGTTTTTTTTTTTCTAGCAACTTTTTACATTTATAAGAGCAATATTTAAAATCTGTCTCCATTTTTGGGCCTTTGTCTCACCATTATTTTAGGCCTTGTCTAGATTTTCTGCACTCAGAGGTTGAGAGGTATGCCTATATTGTTCTTAGCAACAAATACATAAATAAAGCAAGGACTTTTATGAAGGGTATTAATTCAGCAGAGTCACAAATCAAACCATTATATGGAAGTTAAGAAAACAATATTGTATTTCATGTACAGTAAGGAAATCAGCCTAACAGAGTCTAGATGAAACTGCAGTACAGAAATACAGTCAGTAGTGTTCTATGAAATTATTTTTGAATGTTACAGTTATGTTGTAGTGAAGATAACAGTAAGTGCATCATAAAATCTTTCATGAAACAATACAGTTTAATAAAGTCAAAAGATGTAATTACTCTGAAAATGTTTATCCTAAAGTCATGCATGCACATGTAGAATGTTGGAAAGGAAAATATAAAAAAAGGTGAAAAAGAAAAACTATAATACCTGAAAAGCACATGAGATAATTTAAATGACAGGAAAGCATGAAAGATAAGATAACATTAAAGATGAGACAACTGTATGTGAGTATATAAGGAACAATGTAAAAGTTTATATATTTTCAACCAAGAACATCAGCAACTGTTCTTGACACTAGTTTTATCTCATGTTGTATCTCTGCAAATACTCAAAATTTAAGTGCACATTGTAATTAAAATGGAGTGCTCTACAATAGTGAATTTGCACTGTGTTGGGAATAGATGAGTTATTTAATAGATAACAGACATTGTACAGCAGATTGTCAACCAAGTAAACCAAGAGAAGAAAATGAAAAAAGGGACATATGATATGCCAGTAAAAACAAGAACACAAACATTTAGTTGCATATCTTAGAGATAACAAAAGAAAAAAAGTTGTTTTAGGAGCTTAAATAAGGTGTGTAAGAGTAGGTTGTGTTTTGCCCCCCCCCCCAGGCTTGCCCTGATATCACTGGGGCCAGTCATGGATCCTAAGGGCATCCTGATGACTCATATCAAAAGGGCATCACATTATTTCTGTTCTATTTTTTTTAATGCCCAACCTACTTTCCTGCCCTAGCTCCTATGCTTATATTCAAATTCAACACCCCTCATTGTATCACAACTCCCTTAAAGGAGCATCACTGATGAATGTTCTCCCACCACATCCCTCCCTGCCACTCCGTCAATTGCCCAAGCTGCTAATTAAACCTGGGTTGAATGGGCTATAGTTGGGGCTTTATCCATCTAAGCCACTGGAGTGGCCCCACTCAAGGCTAACTTCTTGATGACTATGAAAGCTCAACATGGAGTCAGGGTTCAGCAGAACTTAGATATGCATAGTGCATATGGGAAGATAAAGGATAGGTCATGTCATGGGTAGAGGGGATGCACATTGTGAATAGCATAAAGTGGTGCTAGGTACATCTGGTGATTGAGGCAAAGCTTATCAGACTATACTGTGAGAAGTGATGATGAATGGAGTTCCAGTGTAAGTGACTGGGAGTGATAAGGTACACAGGCAAGGAACGGTGGATGCCATGGTGTTCCAATAATGATGACTGGATGAAGGAGGACTCTTAATGCTAAATGAGTAAGACATGCAACCATTGCTAAATGCTGCCCTAGCAATGCTTTATTTGGTGCAGTAGCATTGTATAATGATTTACAATAGGTGTGTGTGTGTGTGTGTGTGTGTGTGTGTGTGTGTGTGTGTGTGTGTGTGTGTGTGTGTGTGTGTGTGTGTTTTGAGTACCATTTCATTGTTTTATGAGATATCACACCATGAATGTGTGGGATAGACATATTGTAATACTGGGTCACTTCAGGGTAGAGTAAGATCTGGAGCTTGATGTCCACTAGACCACAGGGAGATACATTATTCCATTCACTTTTATGAATGAAGACAGTTGTGAATAAAGACAGACCACTAGACAATCTGGAAATTATGTGCTTTGTATCATCTTGATTCTGTGATGATTAGTAGGGGGTCTACACTGTGCTCCATCAGTACAATTTATAATGTGAGCATCTCCCCCAGCGATGAAACCTAACTACAAAGTCACAGTGATAGTAATCCACCCTGTAATTACCTCCTAATTATCCATTCAAGTATTCACTGTATGGCCTTTCTGTATTGTGACATATGGACACATATGATGTAATTCTCCATTTACTGTTATGCAATCATTTGCCCCAGGCAGAAAATCATGGAGAAATCAAGGTACAAAAATGCCTTTATTTGTTACATTTTGAACATGTATCTCCTTTCTGCAGACTTACCAGATGATCCTTTCTGGAAATATCACTCAATGTGTGTAAAATTAGTTATATTCAGCCTTGCATGTGGCAATGCTTAGCAGAAACCATATAAATTATAGTGAATTTTGGACTTGCTAAGCATGCCATAATCTAACACATTATTTAAAAGTATATTTCATGCAATTTTTCTACTTCTTCATAGCCTATCCACTGCTTTTGCCTCAAAAAAAAAAAAAAAAAAAAAATCAGAATTGCCCATTTCTCACAGGTGAACAATTATGTTCTTTCTCCATCACTATATATCATTTTGAATACCCCAACTAACTAATTCATGCCTGCTGAAATCTATTACAAACTTGTATGCAGTGCTTGTGTGTCTTCTTCTCATTTTCAAAATATTCCCTTGTTTATATTTTTACATCCCTTTGGTTTTCACTAAAATAATAAAATAAAAATTCAACCCTATTAAGCTTTATAAAGCACTCCCAAAGTACTGGAATCAGGTTATTCTAAATTCTTTCAGTTAATCTGAATTCTGAAAATATCTGCATACTTATGTTTTAGGATAAATCATGCGATTCCCCAAAAGACTATTACTTTCTAACATGATATTTTTAGTACAATAAATCCAAGAAGCTATATTGCATTTTGTGAAGTCAGCCCTCTTGTCTGTAAAACTGACATTTTAATATATTTACCATTCCTTGCAGTTTTTTTGACTAATCATAGCTTATTTTTATATACATTGATGTGACATGACATAACATACCTTCACATCATTTCAGTAATTAGGAAGAGGATTTTGTTCTGCATATTTCATTTCTCTTTATTTTCTTATTATATTTATTTCTGCAGCTGTCAAACCTCCAGGAAATATTTTGGGCACATCACATATTTGACATGTGCCTAACACTGTAGCCTCCTAATGAGCTGCAAGTGCTATGAACAGCAGTAATTTGCAAGTTGTAAGGTTGGATTTCTGACAGCAAGGCAGGAAGCAGCCTTTGGCAGATCGTACATTATGCAGCCAGACTGGCACACATTTTATGTGCATTACGAATATGGCTTATGCTGCAGTATTCTGTAACATGTTAATTCCTAGCATATGGCTTATGGCTTACAGAAGTTTGTGTGCTGTGACACATGCATATAGATAGAGACATAGATACATGCACACACACATATATAGAAATATGCATGTGTATATACATATATGTATACACAGTGTACACACACACACACACACACACACACACACACACACACACACACACACACACACACCTCTCTCTCTCTGTCTCTGTCTCTCTCTCTCTCTATATATATATATATATATATATATACACACACACACACACACACACACACACACACATACACACACACACACACACACACACGTGTGTGTGTGTGTGTGTGTGTGTGTGTGTGTGTGTGTGTGTGTGTGTGTGCGCGCGCGTGTGTGGGTGTGTGTGTGTGTGGGTGGGTGTGTGAGAAAGAGTGTAAATATATAGTGAATACCCAGGCTGCATTATGCATAGGGAAGTAATAGTCTATAATGAATGAAAGTGTTATTACTGCATCGGCCCATGAGATCAATATTTTACATCAGAAAATATATATACAAATCTATTACTCAGTTGAAAATTTAGGATTGTTGTATCACTATATTAAGTGTAGCACATCTGGTCCTCCTTACTTGCTGACAGTATTTCTGTGTGATGCAGTGTGACCAAGGACAACATCGCGTACTCTAACAGCAGTACACTCACTAAACACAATGAGAAGGACTGTATTTTCTGCAAGTCCTGTGCAAGAAGAGATTAGCTATTTTTGTGAAGCACGCATACCATCTAATAAGATGCAGACCACCGCATGCATACCATCTAACACAATGCAGACCCCCAGTGCATTTATTATGAACAAAACACAGACTACACTGATAGTTATTGATTAGGGCAGTAACACTTACCCATATTGAACAAAGGTCCTGGCATGATAAATGATTATTCAGCATGTGTTAGTCTTCCATTAGGTCATACATATTTAGCTGTTTGAAATTAAAAATGGAAAAAAGAAATGCATTAAAATGGCATCATCAATTAGTACTGTTGACATACTAGCCCATAACAAAACATTGAGTCTCGGGTCATAACCTGCTTATTATGTGTTCAAGGCATGGATGCCATGAAATTCTCCTCCACAGTGAAGCTCAAGAGGTCAATATTGGTAAACTGATAATATTCAGTTATGATTAGAGATCCAATCATAATTCTTTGTAGTGCATGGTGATTTGCCTGCTCCATGTACTAATAGTTAATAAACAAAAAAAAAAAGCGAAGTGTTGTGCCAGTTTTGAAAGATCATAAATTAGTAGGAAAGCACTGTCAAATAGACAGCAAAAGACATCCTTACATATTTCCTGTATAAGGAAAATAGTTGGTGTCTAGTTTTACTGGCTGTAATTTTGTAGACAGTAGTCAGAAAAAAAGTTGAAATGAAGCCATACTGCTGCTGTTGTTTCCTGGCCATTACAGTCAGCTTTTAGTGCCTAGTGCAGATGTGATCTTAACAGTATGTAGGGGGGTGCTTAACAATTGTTAATCACCCTTATAAGTGTTGTTAAGATCAGGAGTCATACTACAGCATCTCCAAACCAGGGTGTCTTGTAACTGATACTGGAGCGTAATCCCAGTGCTCCATGCACTACAGTATAATAAATTATTTACACGAAGTGGCAAAATAAGATACACACTGTATGCCCACTCATGGTTGCCCTGTAATAGCCTATCTTCTTGACTGGGTGTAAAAAGCACTTGAAGATACAGGTGTACTGATGGTAACATCACAGAACCATGACAAGTTGTTAGGATTATCTGAAGTATAGGCAGTAGATAATACTTTATTTGATAAAGTGTTAGCCAGAGCATAGCAGGTGAGATAGTGTGATATATGTATAGGACAGAAACAAAAATAATTCTGAATTAGTATTTGAATCTGTAAAAACTAAAGTACTAGAACATAAGTGGTCCTAGTCATTTCTTTTGTGTGTTTCTTTTGTTTCATTTGTCTTTTTTTAACATGCTGCCAAATGGCCGGTCGATGTATACAGGCAAGTTTTCAGGAAAATGGAGATAAGAATGAAAAAATAAAGAAATGTGGAAGACAGAAAATATCTGAAGTGACTCAGTGCTAATAGCAGCAATGTGGCAGTTTCCTGTTTTATAAGTACAATTGGAACAACACGTTAAGGCCATTAAATTGCTGATTTTATGTAACTAGCTAACAAATCAGCATTTGTACTATACAACAAATTTTGTGTGATAACTTATAAGCTGAGAAATGCATTTTAAGGTAGGATGATTGTTTTGTTTTTGCAAAGGAGCTAAATACTGAATACCTTTAGTGAGTGATTTGTGGACATTTCTTTGAGCATACCATTTTCCAAAATGTTTATACTGATTTTTCTGACAAGTAGGTATTACAGTATGAGAATGATTTATAGTGTGATTTGGGTACTAGGATAATTTATGTAAAGGAATAAAGATTACTTTTTCCCTAATTAGATACTTTTTGCAATTTACTGCTTGTGCCTGCTTATTACCTGCACTTGTTTTGCACTGATATGTTGCTTAAATTAGCATAGAATAGATCCAAACTTGCTGAATCTAGTCTGTTTTCCATATACCTGAACTCAGAACTAGCCATCTTACATTAAGATGGACTCCCCTGATCCATTGTGGCAGAAGAGTGTAGCTATAGCCTTGTCTGAGCTGGGGATTGCTGGAGGAAGGATCATTGTGTGATTTCCTTTTGACAGACTAGTTTAAAACTGTTTAATTTCATCCGTATATAAGCCTCATGTTTGTGCATAGCTGTGCACCAAGCAACAGGGGCTAGTGGTGCTCTGTGCAGACACAAACACCTAGAAATACTTTTTTTTCCCTAGACTCCAGTCAGCGAAATCCTCTCAGGCTTCCCTGCTGCTCTTCGAGCAACTCAACTATGCACTGAGTTATGTCGCTACTTTTTCATCCCTGATCTTCTATTGAATTAAGTCCCCTTGTTAATCCCAAAGCAATAGCTGAGATAATTCGCCCTCTCACAAATTAGTACTTCAGAATTACCTGCTCCTCTGGACAGTCAGTTTCCCAACAGTTCTCCAGCCAGCCTGATTGACATGGGCATCCTGAGGCAATGTAGTAATTGCCTCATGTATACTTACAACCACTTTCTCCTAAAGCAAACAAATACAGTATGTGAGAGATGTAATTATACCATGGAAATTGAATCAGTCCTCTCAAGTAACAATAAACAAGACATCATGCAGGTTGTCAGCATACATACCTCTCCTCTTACACAAGATAATGTCAAGAAACATAAACCCACATATACGGAGGTACTCACCTAGAGCCTACCAAAAAACTGAGACCTCCCAAGTGCAAACAACCCACACATACTGGTACACAAACAGAATTCACCATTACACATAACAATATGCATATCAGTGTCTCAGCAATTAAGCCTCTAAGGCAAAACATCTCAAAACCAAATGTCCTGGTCATATGTGAGTCAATAGTAAGACACACAGATGTTTCCCTCAGCAGGGTGGCCAAGGAAAAGGTCACAGTCAGCAACCTGTCAGGTGGCAGGATCCATCAAGTCACACATGCATTCAAGTCACTCAACAACAATTACCATTAGGACTATGTCATAGTACATGTTGGAGTGAATGACTTGAGATGCACCTCTCTGGACTATATAAAGAAAGACATGATAGAACTCTCAGATTATGTGTTCCAGGCAGGTATGTCCCCTAGCCCTAAGTAGCATTCTACCTTCACCTAGGATGATGCCACAATACAGACAAAAAAATTACTGATCTCAACAACTGGCTTAGCTTCTGGTATCACTCCAAGGGGATTCAGTATCTGTCAGCCTAGGAAGACATGGTTGACAGTCCACAATGCTTTGCCAGAGATGGCCTTCACTTGTCTCCTCAAGGCTTTCAGATACTGGCAAAGACACTTGCATCCCCCATAGTGCCTTTTTAGTCTATGTCAAAACAACTAAACTCCTGCCGTAAAAAAAAATCCATTAGAGACAAACTCAAGGTCATGCTGCTTAATGCTAGGAGCCTAAGCAGTAAACTGCACTCCTGGAAGCACTTCTCACCTTGGGAGATGCTGACATCTGTGCACTCACTGAGACTTGGTTCAAGGCCACAAAGAGCACCTTGACCGTGCAAGGCTATAATGCCTTTCACACATTCAGACCCCAAAATGAGTGTGAGAGAACCAAAGGTGGAGGTGTATCCTTTTCATTAAATCCAAATACACCATGAGACTGGTGAAATAGTATGACTCTCTTGAGCTACTCCAGGTCCAAATAACTATAGGTAAAATACCCTACCACATCATAGCTATCTACAGGTCCCCCACCATGAACTAGGATAAACACACTGCCTACCTGGACTTGCTAGAATCACTCAGTATACAGTCAAACACCTTTGTCATGGGAGACTTCAACTACCTGTCCATCTATTGGGTGACTTACACAAGCACAAACACAATTGCTCTGAGGTTCTTGGACTTTGTTAATTCAAATGCCCAGGAACAGTTAGTAAGCACTCCCACAAGGGGCTCAAATGTCCTAGACCTAGTACTCATCAACATGGGGGTCACTGTATTACCCCTAGTGTCTTGCCCTCCCTGGTTAAGACAGACCATAAATCTGTCTCATTTGAAGTAAAGATCAGACCTGACACCCCCACAGGAGCAAAACAAATGAAAAATTTCTCCAAAGCAAACTATAGCCTTCTAAGTGATGGCATAAAAGGTTACAAAGCCCCTGATAACACAGCTAACAATGACACCTATGCAGAATTATACACAAATGCCCTATATAGCCACTTGAACAAATGTATTGACTCAGCTGTACCTGAGAGAACTAAAACCAGGTCCTCTCAAAAAAACAAGGTGGACTGCAAGTGCAAATAAGTTATATATCAAAAGAAAGAAACTGATATCCAAGAACAAGAGGGAACTTACTCAGCAAAGGGAGATTATCCTCCACAGCTTAAACAAGCAAATCAGAAACCTTGTAATGTATGCAAAAGTTAGTTACAAGACTAAATTAGCATCTCTAGCTAAAGACAATCATAAGGCATTCTTTAGCTAAGTCCAAAACCTAAAAGGGAATGCCCAGCTGTGTGCCGAACCTATAGTGGATGGCACCACTCACAGGGAAACTGAAGAAATTGCCATCCTGCTAGCTGACAGATTTGGTGATAACTTCACCTCCCTGTCCCTACCAGCCATACCCTATAGCATTCCTGGCACCAGTCCTCTACTGAGTATCTCCAAAGAACAGGCCATACAAGCGCTTTCCTATGCCAAAATACAGCCTCTATGGGACCAGATAACATCCCAGACTGCTTTCTAAACAATGTAAAACAAGACCTAACAGAACCACTTGGCACTCTCTTTAACTTTAGCCTGAGCACTGTCTTACTCCAGCAGAGTGGAGAACAGCAATAGTAATTCCCTTGCACAAAGGGGGTCCATCAACCAACCCTGGAAACTATAGACCCATTACCCTGATGAGCCTTATCTGCAAGGCCATGGAAAGAATTATCATGGACCTTATCAACCAGGACATAGGCAACCTTCAAACTCTTGACCCAGTTTGGTTTTGTCAAGGGTAGATCTTGCTTATTAAACCTGGAGAACTTCTTTGAGAATGTCACCAAAGCCCTGGATGAGGGGAAAGCAGTACATATCACCTATCCTGATTTAGCCACGGCATTTGACAAAATTCCCCACTCAGAGATCATTGAGAAACTCTCCCAGCAGGGGATTAACCCATACATCAGTAGATAGGTACCCAACTGGTTCACTAATAGAATGCACACTGTCAACATTGGGGAGTCCACTTCCACCAGTAGACCAGTCACCAGTGGTGTAGCACAAGGATCTGTACTGG
>NC_056725.1:1352353057-1352380557 GCF_019279795.1 Protopterus annectens
TGGAGAAGGAAGACAAACTGAATTTGTATAGACCCACAAGATCTTAAATGGATTTTGAAGAAACATTGTCTTTGACAGTTAGCAAAGGAAGTGACTACTTCTTTTCCCAGTACAATTTCTTTTCAGTGATGGAGGATAATAAGGGATTCTAATAACCTCAACTAGATGGAACAACCTCATAGTTGTGTACCTTTAAACATAAGTAATATTTAAATTCAAACCATAGAGTTCATGGACTTATTTGGCATTTCATTGGCTCTAGAGGTCTTTCAAAGTGCCGAAGACTTGAAGGGAGTTGCAAGCCTAATGAATGATGTTTTTGTCTGGAGCTGTTCCAGGAAACAATGTGACATCAAACTGATTAGGTTAGTGGACAGACTAAGATGACATGAACTGGAATTAAATAAAGCAAAATGCAAGACAGGATAAATGCTATTGTAAATATGCAAACATCAACTGACAAAGCCTGGTCAGTTTGATTTTTGGAGACATGATTATACCTGTCCAAGTTCATCCCTCACATGTGAGATGTAACTGTAGCTCTAGCTAGTTACTTGAGCTTGATATTGTCTGGGACTGAACAGAGGAGCAGACTAAGATCTTTGACTTACTAAAGCGACATGTGATTTATACATCTACATGAAAAATAGTTTGATGCAGCATTACCTACAATGTTTCAAGTGACTCCAAGCTAGAAATGGCTAGAAACAGTATTACTGCAAGAGATCAGAGAATTACTGCAAGAAGCCAGAGAACAGACTTATGCACCAAGAGCTTTTTACAGACACTCATGCTAGATATGCACATATTGAGAAAAAATGCTATCCACAGTCAACTTCAGAAAGCCAGTGCATAAAACACCTGCACAATTGCAAAGACTATACACTGACACATCAAAAAATATAATCTTGAAGTATAATATAAACCAGGTAGACTAACGCATGTTATTGCTATGGTATGAAGAGAGCACCTGGATGGATAAAATAAATATATTGAAAGTATTAATAAGACTGTAGTATACTGGAATTAACTGAAAACAACTAAAATGAGACTGTATTGAATGTCTTTATTTGTTAATTAAAAATGGCAGAAACAAAACTTTGTAAGGACAGCAAGTTCAGAGGCCCAAACCAAGTAGCAAAACAGCAAACAAACAGACCAGCACAAATGTGAGAGAGGAAATTTGACTTTATTACAAAGTCAGATGATAGTCCACAGACCAGTTTCGGCTGAAAGCCTTTTTCAATGTTTAACACAGACTGTAATGCACAAACCCCTATTTATAGGACTATACAAGCCCACACATTAATTAACCAATCAAAAAATCCTATTATAAATGTTCATTTAGGTCAGGTGGAAAAAGACCACCCAGTCTCACAATCCTGGCTTTCTCCTTTTTAGTTAAAATATTGTGCCAACCAGCCTTGCAATTTCTGTTACCACATATCCTGTCAATAATAATAAAATGAAATTGAGCAGATGGATGTTTGATAGTGTACTTATATAGTGCATTACTAAGACACTTGTTCCTAATATTACTAAAGTGCTCAGGTATGCGTAATTTAACAGGTCTGGAGGTTTGACCTATATGAAAAGCTGAACATATACATACAGCTAAATAAATTACCCAAACCATACTACAATTCGCAAATATATTGATGTTAAATAGACGTGGTGTGTCTTTAGTAGTAAATTCTTTAGTCTGAAATACGTGTTTGCAAAATGAACAAAAACCACAAGGGAAATATCCAACACGTTTATTATCATCTAACGTACCCTGAGTAAAATTTAAAAATGGCATTTTCCATTTATAATGATTGAAATAGCTACCCAATGTTTTGCCATTCCTAAAATAAAAATGACATTTGTCATCAAAAGGGAGATTCAACCATTGATCAGCTAACAAAATGTCCCAATTATGTTGCACCAGGTCCATAAAGCCAGAAGTATTTCGCCCATAACTCGTTATGAACCTAATAGGATGATCCAAATTCTTTTCATAATTTTGATATCTCAACAAGTCAGTCCTATGTAACATCTTAACCTGACTGCTAGTCTGAACCAAATCTGATTTTGTGTATCCATGTTGACAGAACTTAGATGGTAATTCCCTGTCCTGAAGTTGAAAATCCTCATCTGTGGAACAAATTCTCCGAATCCTCATATATTGGGACTTAGGGATGTTTCGAATAACATGTTTTGGATGACAGCTGGAGGCATGCAGTAAGGTGTTGGAATGAAAGGGTTTACGGTATAATGATGTAACAAGTGTACCATCTGGTTGTCTGTTTACAAGGACATTAAGAAAAAAGATGTATTTCATGTCATAATTCACAGTAAACTGAATACCCCACTTATTTTCATTGAGATATTCAATAAATACTTGTAGGCATTTGACATCTGATTTCCAGACCAACAAGCAATCATCAAAAAATCTCCTCCGAATATCTACTTCATCCAAAAATATATTATGACTGTTGTCATATTTAATCATTTGTTCCAAATATCCCTTACCAAGGTTGGTATAAATTGGTGCAAAAGAAGCACCCATAGCCATAGCTTTGAATTGTGGATAACAAGTACCATTAAAATAAAAAACATTCTTAGTGAGTATGTGTTCAGCCAAACAGAGAAGGAACATGTTAAACCCTGGACTATATAGTGGAATCTCCCTTAACCAGTATTCCAATGCATTGAGATCTGCCCAATGTGGAATGCTGGTATAAAGCGATGTTACATCAAGCGTACACATAATCCAACCAGTGTCTAATTGTGTGTCTGATATAATGGTAAGAAACTCTGTAGTATCTTGTATACAGGCCCTCACACCTTTTAACAAAGGTTTCAAATATATTGTCAAAAATGCAGATAATGGTTCTGTAAGAAAACCATTACCCACAACAATCGGTCTCCCTGGTGGTTGCGTAGCATTTTTGTGAATTTTTGGAAGAAGATACAAATATTGTGGCAATGGATCCTTAACTCTTAGATGATATGAGGTTTTATCAGTAATAATCCCTTCACTTACTGCCAATTCCAAAAATGCATCTATTTCACACTTAAACTTAGATGATGGCTCAATGGTCATGACCGTGTAAAATTGACCATCTTTTAACTGTCTCTCAGCTTCAGCTAGGTACATACACCAATCCATGACTACTTTAGTTCCACACTTATCAGCATTAATGATTACAATATTCTTATTTTGCCTCAAATTGTCTAAAGCATGAAACTCTAATAAAGACAAATTATTAGGAGACCATTTTCTATCCAAATGTGTGCCAAAGTGCAAATCTTTCAACACACATGTGCAAAATATATCAACATACTTATTCATAGGGGAACAAATGTGAAAGTTGGTATAGAAGAGATAGTTGACTCTTGATTTATATTGTTAGCAAAAAACAATCTAAGATTCAATAATCTACAAAATGAATTAATATGATTGACAAAAGTATCTTCAGACACCACATAGCCGGCAATAAAGTTTAAACCTTTATTCAACACCTGATGCTCAATATCAGACAAAGACACAGATGAAATATTGTGTACATTGTTTTGGTTCACTACATGGGTTTCAACAAGTTCAGCAGGGTTTGTAAGGATGCATCTTGACCTATGTTTTCTCCCTCCCTTTCTCCTTCTTCTAAAGGGGCAGTACTCATATTTTTATGGGAACTTAAATCCTGAAAAGAACGACTTTTTTAGAAGCTGGTGACATCTGTTGTGATTCAGTTCCCCATCTGTAAAGGAAGATGAATCCTCCCTGGATGTATCACTGATAGATTTCTTAAAAATGGATTTTTTCCTTTTCCTTTTTTGACTGACAATACGGGTATCCTCTTGAGAAAATTTGACACTTTTAGCTTGCTCAAAGGGTTTTCCAGAACTCTAATCTTTAACATCTCTATTAAATTTACATAATTTCCTTTCTTTCAATTCCCTTTCAAATACTAATAAATCAGTACTCAATTTCTGAAAACCAGTTTTATAAATTTGTTGTTCATTAAACTGCTTGGCCGATTCACACAGTCCAGTCACTTCAGACACATGACCATCTATTTTACATTCATAAAAAGCATGCACGGCCTTAACAAATTCCATTGAAGTGGTTTGTTGTATTTTAGACCAGGTTGTTAATAAAATATTGTCAGCCTGGCCAACTAATGGTTTAATCCAAATACGAAGGCACCTAGGAGAAATACCCTTTGATAAATATGCCTTAAATAGTTTCAGTACCAAACGCAAGAGGTAAGATTTTTCATACCTCTAAATAACTTATCAAATATCTCAACACATTGCTTATCTAACTGAGATGCCTGATTTAAATTAGAACCTGTGTTTGACTCTAGTCCAAAAACTTGAATGTCATCCTTATCTGCTGAAAGCCCCTCTAATATCTTGAGATATTTGATAAGTAATGCATGGTTTTTATAAATGTAAAATAGATGGTCATGTGTCTGAAGTGACTGGACTGTGTGAATCGGCCAAGCAGTTTAATGAACAACAAATTTATAAAACTTGTTTTCAGAAATTTAGTACTGATTTATTAGTATTTGAAAGGGAATTGAAAAAAAGGAAATTATGTAAATTTAATAGAGATGTTAAAGATTATAGTTCTGGAAAACCCTTTGTGCAAGCTAAAAGTGTCAAATTTTCTCAAGAGGATACCCGTATTGTCAGTCAAAAAAGGAAAATGAAAAAATCCATTCTTAAGAAATCTATCAGTGATACGTCCAGGGAGGATTCATCTTCCTTTACAGATGGGGAACTGAATCACAACAGATGTCACCAGCTTCTAAAAAAGTTGTTCTTTTCAGGATTTAAGTTCCTGTAAAAATATGAGTACTGCCCCTTTAGAAGAAGGAGATGGGGAGGGAGAAAACATAGGGCAAGATGCATCCTTACAAACCCTGCTGAACTTGTTGAAACCCAAGTAGTGAACCAAAACAATGTACACAATATTTCATCGGTGTCTTTGTCTGATATTGAACATCAGGTGTTGAATAAAGGTTTAAACTTTATTCCCGGCTATGTGGTGTCTGAAGATACTTTTGTGGATGATTTAAATTAATTTTGTAGATTACTGAATCTACAATTATTTTGATAATAATATAAATCAAGAGTCAACTGCCTCTTCTATACCAGCTTTCACATTTCACAAATCTACATTTGTTCCCCTCATGAATAAGCATGTTGTTATATTTTACAAGTCTGTGTTGAAAGATTTCCACTTTGGCACACATTTGGATAGAAAATGGTCTCCTAATAATTTGTCTTTATTGGAGCTTTGTGCTTTAGACAATTTGAGGCAAAATGAGAATATTGTAATCATTAATGCTGATAAGTGTGGAACTATTGTAGTCATGGATTGGTGTATGTACCTAGCTGAAGCTGAGAGACAGTTAAAAGATGATCAGTTTTACACGGACATGATCACTGATCCAACATCTAAGTTTAAGTGTGAAATAGATGCATTTTTGCAATTGGCAGTAAGTGAAGGGATTATTACTGATAAAACCTCATATCATCTAAAAGTTAAGGATCCATTACCGCAATATTTGTATCTTCTTCCAAAAATTCACAAAAATGCTACGCAACCACCAGGGAGACCGATTGCTGCAGGTAATGATTCTCTTACAGAACCATTATCTGCATTTTTGACAATATATTTGAAACCTTTGTTAAAAGGTGTGAGGGCCTGTATACAAGATACTACGGAGTTTCTTAACATCATATCAAGCACACAATTAGACACTGGTTGGATTATGTGTTCGCTTGATGTAACATCGCTTTATACCAGCATTCCACATTGGGCAGGTCTCAATGCCTTGGAATACTGGTTAAGGGAGATTCCACTATATAGTCCAGGGTTTAACCCATTCCTTCTCTGCTATATAGTCCAGGGTTTAACACGTTCCTTCTCTGTTTGGCTGAACACATACTCACAAAGAATGTTTTTTATTTTAATGGTACTTGTTATCTACAACTCAAAGGTACGGCTATGGGTGCTTCTTTTGCACCAATTTATGCTGACCTTTTTATGGGATATTTGGAACAAATAGTTATATATGACAACAGTCATAATATATTTCTGAATGAAATAGATATTTGGAGGAGATTTTTGGATGATTGCTGGTTGGTCTGGAAATCAGATGTCAAATACCTACAAGAATTTATTGAATATCTCAACAAAAACAAGTGGGGTATTCCGTTTACTATGAATTCTGACATGATATCCATCTCTTTTCTAGATGTCCTTGTAAACAAACAACCAGATGGTACACTTGTTACATCATTATACCGTAAACCCTTTCATTCCAACACCTTACTGCATGCCTCCAGCTGTCATCCAAAACATATTATTCGAAACATCAAACACCCCACCAATTACTGTAAATACATGACTGATAGAGGTTGTTACTGTCTTACCTTATTGAGGAGAAAGTACATTTTCTTATCCTGTGAGGCTGCAATCTATGGACAGCAGACTCCGGACAGACATGGGTGTGCAACATTTGCTAGCTGCTGCTGTATCCATGCTACCTGCTGCTGGCTGCTATTTCTTCTAGATTTGATTTTTCCCACTTCATCTCCAAATAGTTCTATCCAGCCTATCCAGATTCCAGGAGGACCGTTACCATACTGCTCTATGTAACGTGATGATGTCTCAAATATGAAAGACATCGATTTGATGCTGCAATGTAATGTCCTCATTGATTGTCTGCCACCTGCAGCTGTAAATAACTGTTTTTTTCTTAACGTTAACTCTTCCTGACCGAGTCCGATGCTGACGTTATCACGAATGCCCCTACACATTGGTGACTTTGCAGCGTGTGCGATGATGTCAGCATCAACTAAAAAATTGTAAATAAAAGAAAAAAATAAAATCAGGATTTGAAGGGGCTACTCAGGAATCAATAGCACTCTATTATTTTGCACCCAAAAACAGGAAATTCTGAGGAATTCAGGATGGTTGAGAAGTATGGTCCTCACTAAAGAATGTAAAAATTGTATGTATTTTCCATAGTCTGCCATTTGTTGCAGGATTTCTAATATACAGCTGCAGTAAGTCTCATCTACAATGAAAACCTAGTATAGTTTAGTCTGGCCTGTAAAACAACTGGGCAGTCTAAATTTTGGCATGTTGTGGGTTCAAAACCACATAGGGAAACGTTACCTTAGTTAATTTCACTCATAATATTTTTTAAAAATTATATTGCAGTACTTTATATTATGTTTTATATTGTGCATAGTAATTATTCACTGATCTAGTTTTCTAGGAATAATGCCATAATCCATAATGGCGTAACAACATCAGTTGTCAAACAACGATGTTTAAAGAGCGGTATCTGCTTGTTTATGTGTAGCATGTGCTGATTGCTAGCTCAGCTTGTTAGAACACAGGTCAGCATAACTATGGTGTGGGAAGTCCTGAAAGGGGACACATATATCCAAAACTGTTATACTGATGTCATATACCCACAGCATTCTTTTAGCAAAGCATTTTACACTTATTGATATAAATTTAGAATTTGAGAGTTCTTGTGAATAACTCGGTTATTTGTCAAATTACTACTGATATATCCATAATCTGTAACATTCTGTTAATATTAACTATTTAACAGCAGGGCCAGTACATCTTGATAAATCCAGTTATATGTTTGAGGAATTTAGTAGGTTAATATTGTATTCTGTTTAAAATGCTATGAAGCACTGTTTTGTCATGAAATACTGAAATCACTTGTATAACAGACTCAAACTGTAATTTTGAGGAACTGTGATGGGTCCACTAACAGTTGCAGTGAAGGACAGGGAAGATATAGATAACTAGTGATGTGCAATTTCAAGGAATAATGGTCCTTACATATATCTTTCTGAGTCCGTAATGTACAGCAACATGTATGGTTCTGTTCACACAAGCTGGATGTTATAAGACAATGTCATACTGTTTGAGGAATGGATTATCTCGATTGCTATTAATTTCTCTGAAATTGGTGCTGACAGGAATGTAATTTGAAAACAGTTGAGCTACACGAGCAACATAAGTTCATAGTTTGCACTCCTAAACCAAGATCATTCTTAGTACACCATCCCCCATCAGGATGATGCCATCACATTAACTCTTTTCAATGCATGGAAAGCCTGCTTTAACTTTAGGATGTGTTAAGTTGGCAGATAGGTCTAAGTTTAGAGTTTGGATATACTGCAAGTTTGAATCTAATGTCTGCCAATCTATGCTCAAGGACTTTAACACTTGCACTGTACTAAATTAAGGTTCTTCAGAATAAAAGTCAACGAAGTGTGTTGTGAAATGTTTATCCATGTTACTTAAGTAATCATTTTTAATATTTTCTTTTTTTATTTCAGATTCAGAGGATATCACTCGGATCAGAGCAATGTGCATTGTGCAGAGGCACAGATTTGAAGAGTAGCAGAGAGAGAGAGAGGTATGTTGAATATTTCACATATATTATGAACTGAGATGCATATTCCACTGTTTTCTGGCTTGTTGTTATGTCTTTCGGCTTTTCCCAGTTAGGGGTCACCACAGCGGAGCTCCGGTCCGCTAATGATTGGTAGTTGATTTTTACATGCCGAGTTACCAGCCCTGATGCACAACCTTCAAGGAAGGTGCGCCCATTCACGGATGTCTCCAGGCAGAAGACGCTCTAGATGAGAATCGAACCGGACAGCGTCTTACTGTGAGGCAACAACACTACCGCAGTAATTTTCAAAAATACATGTTTATTGATTTGAATGCAGGAATATCCAACATGCATCTGTAAGGTAAGTGAAATCAGCAAATGATAGCTGACATTACAACTGAGTAACATTTATAGTGTTGATGCATTTTGTATTTTTGATCCATTTTGTCAGCACACATTTTTTTAGAAATACATCCACAACATAAAGAACAGTTTGTTTGTATCTGACACACAGGTTATAAGGGAAATGTTTTATATACTAATACAATTGCTGTGATTATTGTTTATGATGCATGGTTTGGCAGCATGGCCTTCATCTCACCATTGGTGTTGCACCTAGTTTATAAAAACACTGCTATAACCTAGGTTGACTGATACTTGAGCAGGTACCTATTTGAGAGCAGCAGATCATATGAGCACACTCTGCACGTCAACATTAGTATTGTTTCTGTCTCCAATCCCTTGGTGTATTTTAAAAAAACTGCTATAGCCTAGGTTGACTGACATATGAGCAGGCGCCTATTTGATAGCAGCAGGTCATAATGAGCACACACTGCAAGTTAGCATTGGTATTGTTTCTGTAATCAAACCCTTGTTCTTTTTTTTTTTTTCAAACTGCTATAGCCTAGGATGACTGACACTCAAGCAGGTATACATTTGATAGTGACAGGCATACCTCTCCACTGCATAAATTTTCACAGACTGTCCAAAATTTTGCCTCATATTTTTGGTCCGTTTTTCATAAAATTTTATTTTTCTGCCAAATTAGTGACAAATCATTACAGACTGAAGTTGGAAAATAATGACAGACATTTGAGTTTCAGACTTCATATCCTTCAGAAAATTCATGCTAATGCAAAGCCTGTTATTCTATCAACTCAAGTTTCTAAGATCAGTATTTAAAAAAAATGTCCCTGTTTCTTGGGCCTTTGTGTCACTTTTGTTTATGGCTTTGTCCAGATTTCTTGCTCTAAGAGGTTGAAAGGTATGGTGACAGGTCATAATCAGCAATCAAGTTTCAAACTATTTGTTTTGTAAGTCTTCTTATTCCTGATTGTTCTGGAAGAGAAAGCATACATTTTATACATGCAATACTAATATTAACAGATATATTGCATGCTGATATGTGCACAGTTGTTTTGATTGAACATATCACATTGTTTTTAGTGTTATATTCATTATATTGATATATGTTCAGCCAAATATCACGCTGCCTGTCTCAGAAGGTCGTCATATGTTGTCCACAATAGTGTTCGATATCTTTCTCCTCATTTATACAAAGGCATGTTGTATCCGCTCATATACATCATTGAATGCAGATGGTAAAATATGTTTTTTGACCATTCGTACATTTTACAATGCTAATGACACATATGTGTGTATGTCTAAGCATATAGAATTGACCAGGAAAGAATATTGTTGTCCTTTTTAGGAGTATGACATATTGGGTCATAGGTAACTCGTGTCTCAGTCCCTGTGTAAATTGTCATTATACCAATATTGTGTTGTGCTCTGATTTTCATGGGATTGTTTTGCATGATAGACATTGTTTTCTTTTCTGTTGTGTTTTGAAATTATTCTTTGCAGAGCATGGTACCCAAGGATGTTCACCGATCTGAAGATGATGACGTGCATGTGCGAGACCGATGTGCAACTCATCTGAAGAAGACAGTAATGATGACAATGTCAACAAGGATCCTGGACCTACACCTGCTGTAGGTATCCTGTCTTCACCCCAGAGGAGAAGTCCCCATGGCCATGATAGAAACAATTTCCAGAAGGAGATCAGGGAGGTCATTACTGATGTGTTCCAAACACAGAAGAAGAGCATGATGGGGACCTTATTCGATGAGGTGGCATGGGCTATGTGGGATTCATTCAGGATGATACCTTGTGAGATCATTCAGGAGTCTGTTCCACATCAGACTAGTGCCTCCAGTCAGTAGGTATCATCTGAGTGCTCCACTTGTGTCATACTGCCAACATGATGATTTTCATTTCATATATATATATATATATATATATATATATATATATATATATATATATATATGTATATGGACTGTATATGTACTCTTTGCATGCACACCATATATCTCTCATGTTCATGTGTATTGTCGTGTGACATTTACTGTGGTTTCAACGTGTGCATGACACACATTAACACATTATACTTTCCACATACGTTCAACTGTCCAATGCATTGTAGCAGTTAACCTACTGATAGTACTGCAACAGGCAGCCTGTAAACATTTGTCTTACTGGGATGACTGACAGACATGTTGTCCATAGTCCAAGACTAACACTGTCATATGCCTTGCATGTCTGTTTTGTCATATCAGGTATGTGCAACATACAGATATGTCATTCTACATGTTTTTGGATGATGGTTGTCATGATGTTCCATTGTCATGATGTGGTGTTGTGTCCTGGTTTGGCAATACTGATCCTATGTGGGATCAAATACAAGTATATCCTGTCTATGTGCAGTCTTCCTTATCTAACTGCATCAAAGAGCAAGGTAACATTAATCTGTACACAGTGTTTACAGATTACACACTTTCACAATACATTGCAACATGTTTGTTGTATGTAGCATTTTCACATTCTTGATGGAGTGACATTAGTGTAAACCTTCCATAAATAGATGTTTAGATAGCAATTGTACATATGTGTGCACATAGCCAAATACATACTGACACAGATATGTAGCTTTGACAAGTGAGCACTCAGAGATGTACTGCAAATGTGCTGTAATGATGCTTGCAACAGTGCCCTCTGCTCTGTAATGAGCAGTGTGGTTGACATGCACATGTGTTTCTTTATTTGACATTTGCATGACAGTATATGCGTATGCGATTGAAATTTTTAACTTGCTTACTTATGCATGTTGACGTGACATGATTGCGCATTACTGTATATGTGTATTTTATCCATGTCCAGTTTTGTGGATATCAGCAGTCATCCATCCATTTGGCAGACATTTTCCATTTGATTAAATGGATGTCCCTGTAGCTTCTACAGCACCCTGTGTGCTTTACACATGCATTTGGATTGTGTTACTTTACCGTGTCCTGTTTACCATAATGAGATCCCAGGTTGTCCATCTCCCTACCACTTTAATATGTCCCTAGTGTTTATTGCCTTTGGCAAAACTACTGTCCATTGCCAGTTATTAATGTGAGACAGTGAGCATGTGCCAAATGTATGGGCATTTTACAATGTGGGACATGTGCACACACGTTGCTGACTAATGCGTGCAGTACGTCCTTGTTCTCATTCTACTTGTGTGTTACCCAGTGCAATTTTTTCACATCCATGTGCACAACTTGTTATATACAGTATTCTGTCCTGTTAAATTTTTTTAACATATTATTAAGTCTTTGGTGTATGCATGTGAATTGACCTTGATTTAAAGTACATTCCATTAATGCCACTGACACACATACATATACATGCACACCTGTGTGTTGTCTTTGACATGGCATATATGTGTAACATGCGCACATTTGGTTATATACGCCTACTTGTGTAAGTAGCAGCCTTGGCTGATCTTCTACAGTACTTCTGTTTGGTACTGTGCTTGGTTGTTTGTCTTTCACATGCATGGTCGTAGGTTTGGTTCTGTCCCATGGAGATATATACCATTGCTTGATCTGCATTTGCTCATCTGCGATGTGTCTTGGCTAACACCTACACTACTGATGGATTAATTGGGTACGTGTATATTTATCCAATGTCTACTGTGATCCTGCTTTATTACCCTGGAGCACACATGTACCATTGCTCATACACATCCAGGTATGACTGTCACATAGTTTGCGACATGTGTAACATGACAGTGCATTGGTTGATACATTTTTATGCATTTCACCATGGCTGGTGCATCCCCTCCCTATTTGTCAACTTCCCATTGACTGTGTTGTGCACTGTGCCGTCTGTGTAACTTACCTGTCCTTATTGTGTTTTTCCAACCTTTGTCTGTCTTGTGTTGTGCTAGTTGCTCTGTGGGGGTGCCTGTTATGCTTACCTTCATCCCTGCCTCCCTGTGTTTACCTTTCCTTCCATTCTTTAAAAAATAAAAACTGGGCCTATTCTCACCAAAATAATATTGCACATGCCCCTCTGACTTTCCCTCAGATTTTCCTGTTCCAACATTCCTCTTGTTTGTCCCTCTTCTTCACCCATACCCACATCTTCTTCTCTATCTCCCACTTTCCTTGAGTGTGTGCGTTACTTGTGTCCTCCACAGAGGCCCTGAATCTATTCTTAGCAACTTTTAGCTATGGTAATGTGGCAGTCAATATCTTCGCATTTAATTTTTTTTTTATTAGGAAATTTACGGATTCAGTTGGAATCCGTAAATTCAAGTCAATATTTTTTTATGATGCATGTATTAAGTAGATATCAATAGTTGTCTCTGATTTTAATGTAATGAGTGATGTGAATACATATGTATTACAAACAGCCTAGCAGCTTTGGAGCATGTATTATAAGTTAGTGGATGACATGCGACCATATCCGTGATTGTCTAATACATTTCTGAGTGTACTCCTGCAGATTTCTTTTATGATTGCCATGCAGATTAGTGTGGGATACTTGGCATTTTTAATGTGTGTGTGTGTGTGTGTGTGTGTGTGTTTGTGTGTGTGTGTGTGTGTGTGTGTGTGTGTGTGTGTGTGTGTGCGCGCGCGTGTGTTTTCAGTTATCACTATGGAGTCAGTAACATTCTGTAATTGTCCGTAAAGTTACTCTACAGATTTTATCGTTCTAAACAACTATCGGGATTCTTGATTTCTGATATCTTTCCATTTGTTTGGCAATGTACAGCTTTACTGGACAACTATATCTCATACTTCCAGATTACTTGCGCATTTCTATAGTGCAACGTTGGAACTGTGGTACTCCATTGTGCATTGTGTATTCTAAGTTTCATGTCATATATTAGCATATTACAATATTAACTGCAAGTTTCACATTGAGATCAGCATAATGCATCAGATTCCATGAGCTTTACGGAATCCAGCTCTAAAACTTCACAACTGATAATTTTAGTTGCCTAGTGCCTAATTTCAGTTTTAAGCACAACATTTTATTTATACCAGGTGAGTTATATACATCCTGCCTCACTTCTCGTGTATCTCTTTCAAAAGCTGTTTTTATCATTAAAAAACTCACATAAGTGAACTCCTTTGTTTTATTTCATACCTGTAAATATACAGATCATATTTTTAGCATCAAGTCTAACAGGCTATTAGCTTAAAAATGTCTTATTGTACCTATTTAGTGCTGGTTAGAATGATGAACAGAGTTGAAGAATATCACCAAGGGATTTTCATTTCAGTTTATGTAATCTTTAACATGTATTAATTTGTTAAGCCCTGAGATGCTAAAGTGTTTGAGTCACCCATATTCAAAAGAATACAAGTTGTTCTTCTTTCGGCTTTTCCTGGTTGGGGTCGCCACAGCAGAACTCTGGTCCGCTAATGATTCATTTTTACTATTCATATTATGCTGGCAACTGAATTCTGGTCTTTGATCTTTTCTCTGGCTACAAAGTTCCCTATTTAGCTATACATATTTACAGTCCACGAGGACTTAATTAGCCGCATGACTGGATCTGTCATGTCCTTGTGAGAATGCTACAGCTCTTTGGAAGTGTTCATGTTTGCTAGCTGATGTGTGCAACAGTGTGCTTAATAACTTGAAAGGTATTGTTCTGGAGAAATTGCATGAGTTATAATCTGACCTAAAATAAAACACCCCATGCCTGTCATAACAGTATAATTTTAACAAGTTGTACCCAAATTAGTTTTATAGATGCAATTAAAATAATGCAATAAACCATTTTTTGCATCACAAACTAATGCCTTCCTTTTCAAGTTTTGAAGTTTCCAAGCTGAATATCATTTGTTTCTTGAAATAAGGAGTGACATGAGACTTCAGTAGGTTTGGATCACCGTACTCCATAAAGTTTTAATTAAGCACTATTTTCTGTATTTAAATCAATAACAATTATTTTGCAGTGTGGTCTCCAGAAGGACTTGTGCCCTGTGCACGTGGAATAAGCATATTCACTACATTGCATGTATGAGTAGTTGAAATACTTACCTGACGCATTTTGTGTTTTTGCACATATTGACTTTTGTATATCCATTAAACCTGTAATGTTTAATTTGCTTTTAATATACATATTTTGGATTCAGAGGCACTTGACAATGAGTTTCAGTTACACACAATTGATTTTCTGTATGCTCGGCACAAAATCAAGCTTGACAAAGAAAACTGGGAATAATGGTTTAGGAACAACTGTGCTATATCATCTGTAACAGCAATTTCTGCATCTGAGCATGACCATTTTATTATTTTTCCCTAGGCTTAGCAATACATTTTAAAACACGTCAGCTGAGGGAACTTAAAGGAGAAGACAAACAGTAATTTTATGTCCCAGTTTCTGTATGGATTTCTGTGTGTGTGAGTGTGTGTGTGTGTGTGTGTGTGTGTGTGTGTGTGTGTGTGTGTGTGTGTGTGTGTGTGTGTGTGTGTGTGTGTGTGTGTGTGTGTGTGTGTGTGTGTGTGTGTGTGTGTGTGTGTGTGTGTGTGTGAGAGCATGCTTGCATGCATGTGCTGTGTGTGTGCTTAGCACTCTGAAGGTCTAAGAATTATTGAGTTTTATCCATGGAATCCATAAATCTTAAAACACAGGTGCTAAGGGAAAGTATGCTTAGCTGCTATCATGTATTAACTCACTACTGGATTTGAACGACTGCATGAAATGAGTGCACACAAATTAACAGCAATCCTGTATGTTCTGTACTTCTTTGACTTTAAATGTGCTTTTATACATTTGTAGTACATGGAGCACCCCGATTACATCCCAAAAAATGCTAAATTATTTTCTGGTCCGGCGCTGCTATAGTGGGAGACCCAACCTTAAGATTGCATAGAGGTGTGTTTAACAATAGCAGCGCTGACCAGTAAACAGAAGCAGGGCATGAAACAATTTTATTTCAACTCCCATTTTTTGCCTGCTTTCTGCTAAAGTGCACAAAGTATATTGAATTAAATTGTTTCTGACACACAGGGAATATGTAAGATATCAACCACTCTCCCATTGTTTTACTGGCTCTAAAAGGCACAACAACACATTGCATTTTTTAAAACCTTACTTTTGATTAATTTGTAGTACATGGAGATGATAAATCTGCATGCACTACAAAGAATTCTGAGCAGGTCAGCAGATCATAACCACATCATTATGTGTTCTTGATATGGATGCCACTATTCACTTCTTGACCTTTACATAATAAGCTATCACCATCCCGCTCATAACCATCTGTCATTTGCATTTCAGGATACATGCTAATGATTCTCAATACCGCACAAGTGACTTTCAGAATGCTGAGTCTCAGACCAAGAAGTGTCACAGCTATGCTTAGATTAGTATCCTTTGCACAAGTCACATGAACAACGGTTAGCAGCATTTATTATGCATATATCAAAATAAACATGTTTACAAGCTTAGTTATTTCTTATATTTCATAGTTTTCCTGCTAGATATGATTGGTTTGAATTCTTGACATAAACGCTAACACAAGAGTGCCGTCTGTCTATGCTTTCTGGCTGCACAAATCTTTAAACACAGTCTTCTATATTTAAATTACGAATAATGATTCTGAATTGTGATCCTAAAATTTATAGACTGAGATCAATTTTTTTCCAGTAAAATGTGCATGACAACAGCTGAAGCAGTAACGTGATGCATTTCACTTGTGCATGCCCACAAAGCCTGTCATTTTCAATTGTTTTTACATATTTAACTTGGTGCCAGATGACTTCCAGTTCCATAGCAGTGAATATCAGCATGCCGTTACACAATAACTAATCAGACACAAGGAAATGGAATACAGAAGATTTAGTTCTCATCGGTGGAAACAGTAGCTTTGTCTTAAGTACCACTCGATGCATTTATTTCTCCAAGGAAAGCACTTTATTTGTGGGGAGAGGAGCATGCTTTGATGGGTGTGCAGGATTATTACTGAAAAATGCCCTGCTAAAGTACTTCAAAATTAAACATATATGTATACTTCACTGGCCATGAATGTTCTTTATTAAAGCTGTTTTACTTCATTAGGTGTGTGCATGTCTTCAGCTTGCAGCATTTTCTAGGTCTTAGCATGAACATTTAATCATTCTTCTAGGTTTAACCATAAATATTAAAATATTTGAGCTATGGGAATTGTAAGGGAATGAAGGAACACAAGCTAATTTCTGTTTTGCTTGAAACAACAGCTTTGTCCTACTTACTGCATTTGAATTTGTTCCGGAAAGGAGTGATCTGTCTGTGTCTGCATGTGTATGCATATCAACATGCATGAGTGCATGTGTGTGTCTGTGTGTGTGTGTGTCTACTATCTATGATAGTTTTACTATTAAATGCACATTATTAAAGGTGTTTACCATTTATTATGTTTATATATTAAGCTGTTTTGTTTTCTTTTTTTAGTTTTACTATTAAATCCACATTATTAAAGGTGTTTACCATTTATTATGTTTATATCTCAAACTGGTTTGGGTTTTTTTTTTCTTGTTAGTACTTTCTAGGTCTGATCAGGACCTTGTAATCGTTTTCTGATTTTGTTCAACAATTTTAAAATATTAGAGCTAAATGAACTGAATTCTTAGATAGTATCATAAATAACATTCAGCATACTCCATGGGCTGCCACAAATCAGGGCATAAACATTTACTGCATTTGCTAAGATTTTATCCAGTAAGCTGATAATTTAAAGCTACTATGTTATATCCCAATGAGCTGCAGTGGCAGTCATTATGACTATGGGTAATGCTATTAGAAATGGCATGCATACCAATGTGGTGGTGCAAATAGTTAATATATTGTAAGGACTGGCACCTCTTCAGTTACTTACCAATGGTTTGTATTTTAGAAGTTTGACTAACTGCAGTGCCCAAAATGCTGTCTTTAACAATGACCAATTGAGCTGACACTGGAGCTGTGGCAGAGCTGAACGTGAAAAAGCCTGCTTTTGGAGAATAGCATGTTTAGGGCAGAGATCAACAGAACCTTTCTCCTGAGTGCTAAATGTGCAAGAGTGCCTAACAGCATTACCCAGTGTATAATCCAGTATGCTACCTGTACAAATCAGTCTAAAACATGCTCAGAAGGGAAGCTTGTTGGGCCAAACTCCATACAGCTTGTGGAATCCAGCACATTACACCAATATCAGCAAGAAACTTGCGGATAACATTGTAACATGTAAATGTATGACAACAAACTCTGAAAAGCACAGCGCACAGTGACCGCAGTACCAATGGAGCACTATAAAAATGCACAAGTAATCCATAAGTAATAAGGAATGGTTCTCTAATCACACTGTACAGCACCAAAGTTATGGAAAGATGATCACAATTCAAGTATATATATATATATATATATATATATATATATATATATATATATATATATATATATATATATAAAACAGAATCTGCACAATAAGGTTAATGACAGCAATGGATACCCTCCTCCAAAAAAAGACCAAAAATGGCAATTATCCAAATGTACATTGCATGGCATTCATGGCATAAACTTTCAGGAATAGACACAGAAACATCTCAGACAATTACAGATATTTCCATATTTCATTCACTAACTTAAAATAGACACTTCAAGACTGCAAAGCTATTTGTAATATATATATATATATATATATATATATATATATATATATATATATATATATATATATATATATATGTCTACTTTGATTGACTGAAAACTCATTTCACTGAATTTCAAAACACTCACACCAAATTGCTGAAAGCTTAAATCACTGAAAACTCTTTTCACTGAATCACATTTCTCAGAAGGTAATTACTGTTGGGCAAATAAAATGTATATGCCCTTTTCACCACTGTAGTGTGATCCTAGCGTTAGTATATATAGTCAGGGGGGAGGCACAAGCCACCACATACTTTTGGTTTTATATTGTTAGCTTTCAGTGAAATGAGATTCATAAATATAACAGCTAAGTAGGTGAAATGAGTTTTCAGTGATTTGAGCTTCCAGCGATTTTTTGAGGGTGAATTGAAATTCAGTGAAATGAGTTTTCAGTGAATCAAAGTACACACACACATATATATATAAGTCTTTACAGTAAGGTCAAAAACACTATGGATATCTCCATAATACATGTATTAGTAAAATATGTTGGGTTGGACTTATGGATTTCAATGGAATCTGTAAATTTTCTAACAAAAAAATTAAAGGCAAAGGGCAATCACGACCACATCACCATAAGTAACATTTGCTAACAATGGGTTTGGGACTTGCGTGAGGAACACAAGTAACGCACACACCCAAGGAAAGTGGGAGATAGAAAAGAAGATGTGAGGTACGGGTGAAGAAGAGGGACACACAAAGAGGGAAATTGGAAAAGGAAAATCAGAGGGTGACTCAGAGGAGCATGCACATTTTTGGGGGGGTGTGGATAGGCCCCATTTTTTTTTTGTTGTTAAGAATAGAAGGAAAAGTAAATATAGAGAAGGAGGAGGAGGAGAAGGTTATCACAGCAGGTTTACCCATAGAACAAATATCCCACCAAAAGACAGGCAAAGGTTGGAAAAAAAACAGTTAAGACAGATAGGTTACACAGACAGCACACTGCACAACACAGGCGATGGATAGATGACAAAAAGGGTGGAGATGCATAACAGATGTGGTGAAATGCAGAGAAACATATTCACCTGTGAATTATCACATTACTACATGTTGCAAACTGTGCGGCAGTCATATCTGAATGTGTATGACTAATGGTAGATGTGTATTCCAGGGAAATAAAGTAGGATCACAGTACACATTGGATAAATATATACATATCCAATTAGTCCATCTGCAATACAGGTGTAAGCCAAACAACATCACAGATGAGCAAATACAGGTCTAAAAATGGTAGATAACTCCACCAGAGGACAGAACTAAACCTACGACCATTCATGCTAAAAGCAAACAGCCAAGCATTGTGCCAAACAGAAGTACTGCAGAAGAGCAACAAAGGCTGCTACAGACACAAGTAGTTGTACACAACCCCAACAAATGTGTAATGGAATGTGTGTATGTTACACATATGCCATGTCAAAGGCAATGCACAGGCATAGATGTGTATGTAGGTCTGCCAGTGGCATAAATGGAATGTACATGAAAGCAAAAGAGATACACATACATACATGATATGTAAGGATATGCTCACAAATGCAATAGAACAGCATAATAATTATAGCAGGTTGTGCATATGGATGTGGAAAAAAACTACACTGGAAAACACTCAAATACAATGAGAACGAGGATGAATTGCAAACAGTAGCCAGCAATTTGTGCACACATGTCTTGCATTGCACAATGGCCATCTATATGGCACATGTTCACTGCGTTAAATTAATACATAGTAATGGTCAGTAGTTTTAACAAAGGGAACCATAACTGAAAAAAATAATAGTGAAATATGAAGGCGAGAGAGAGGTGAGCAACCTGGGCCCATATATGGGTAAAGCAGGACAAGGTAAGTTGGCACAATGCAAATGTGTGTGTAAAGTATGCAGGATGCTGTCGAACTACATTTAACCAAATGGAAAAGGCATGTCAATGGGCAGACTGATTGCTAATGTCCACAGAACTGGACATGTATTAATCACACATACACAGTAATGTGCAATCATGTTACATCAACATGCATAGGCAAGCATGCTAAAAATGACAAGTCAATACATATATACTGTCATGCAAATGTCAAATAAAGAAAAACAGGCATATGTCAACCACCCTGCTCATTCTGAAGCAGAGGACACTCCTGTGAGCATCATTACAGCACATCAGCAGTAACAGAGTGAGCGCTCATGTGTCAAAGATACATTTGTGTGTCAGTATGTATCCCACTATGTGCACACACGTACAGTCATTTAATGTGTGCAACTATTTTTGGAAGGTGCACACCAATGTCAGTTCATAATTGATGTGGAAATGCTACTTATAACAAACACAGCATAATGTGCCATTAAAAATTTATCTGTAACATTGTGTACAGAGTAATGTTACATTGCTGTCTGATACAGTCATAAAAGGAGGACTTCACATTAGACAGCATATACCTGTATATGATGCCACATGATGTCAGTACTTCCAACCCATAGCACACAACACCACATCATGCCAATGGGACATCTTGACAACTGTCATCCAAAAAACCTGTGAAATGACATGTATGTATGTTGTACATACATACTATGACAAAACAGAAATCCAAGGCATATCACACTGTTAGTGATGGAGTATGGACAACCTATGTTGTTGCCAGTGCCCCCAGTAACACACACATTTACAGGCTACCTCTTCTAACTCTATCTGCAAGTTAGCTGCCACAATGCATAGACAATTGAATGTGTGTGGAAAGTGTAATGTGTTAATGTGTGCCATGCACACATTGAAACCAAAGTAAATGTTACATGACAATAACACATAAGCATGACAGATTCATGGTATGAATGCACAAGAGCACATATACAGTTTAATCAATGAAATGACAATCACCATGTTGGCAGCATGACATAAGTGGAACATGCAGACAATACTTATAGACTGGAGGGACCAGGTTGATGGGGCTCAGACTCCTGAATGACCTCACAAGCTATCACCCTGAATGAATCCATCATAGCCCGTGCCATATCCTCAAAGAAAGACCCCATCATGTCCCTCATCTCTGCTCGCAACACATCTCTCATGACCTCCTGGATATCTTCTTCATAATCATCTCGATCACGGTCATGTCAACGTCTCCACCGGGGTGCAGGCAGGATGGCTCAGGCAGAAGCAGGACCTGGTTCCTCAGTATTGTCATCATCATCATCTTCACCATCATCCTCAGAAGTCTGTGACAGTGGCCTTGCATGTATACATAGTCATCTTTGGATCAGAGAACATCCACATATCCCATGCTCTGTAAAGATTAATTGCAAAACACAACAGAAAACAAAATGGACAGAGTTACTTAAGGCCCTATATGACCTATCCGTAAAATGGATATTAGTATTCTTTTCTGAATACACACCCACACGGGTCACTTTTTAAGAGCTTTGTAAGAATGCATGAATGCTCAAATCAACATATTATACTACCTGCATTCAATGATTTATATGAGCAGCCACAAAGCGTCATTGTTAAAATGAGAATAAAATGATCTGACAATATAGTGGGCAACAGGCACGCCATATGACAAACATCTCAGACAGCCAGCATGATACATGCTACATTTCAACTAAACTTAGCCACTCCTCTCATGCTATCCACCAGTCACTGAATCTGTCCCACCCTTGTACTCATTTCCTTCTCTTTCACTATTCCACATCCTGTAAAGCACAGTCTTCCATTGAACTACCTTACAATCACAAACAACACCTCTCATCATCCACCACACTACCCCATCCCAAGCAGATCCCCCTCTCATGACCAAACCCAACCAAACCATGCCCAAAGTACCCAAACCCACATACATACACCTCTTACTATTGCTCCTAGGTGTATCCACCCTCCCACTGCTAACTTCTATCACCAACCACCTAAAACAACTTAATTTTTCCACATACCAAGAAAAACTACTTCCACTAACACCCTTTTACTCAACTAGTCCCATATTACTACCAAACCTTCTTTATTCACCACTATGCACACAGATTACAGCCATCACACTACCAGTTCCAAACAACTATAAAAAACTTAAAGAACCTAAACAAACTACTCAAACTCTATTTTTAAATCAGACCCCAACTCATTAGCTGCGGTGATATACACCCAAACCCAGGCCCACAAAATCTAGGAGCTCCAACCCTCAACTTGAATGATACCCTACTCCACTGAGACAAATCCACGCTCCTCATTTTACATTTAAATGTCAGAAGTATACTAAACAAAGTCCACGACCTTCATGCACTACTCTCCTTTTATCAACCTGAGATAGTCATACTAACAGAGACTTGGCTTAAACCAGGCAACCACAAGAATGAAATCACTCCACCAGGTTACAATATAATTCATAGTGATAGAATAGGTAAAAAGGGAGGGTGTTGCTATAGTGTATAAATCTCATCTCATCCTTGAGAAAGTAGACATAACAACCCCAGACCTTAATAAAGCTGAACTCACTCTAACAAAACTAAAACTTAATGATAGTAAACACATCAACATCATAGGATGCTACATCCCTCCAGGCAACAATATCCCCATTACAGAAAAACTCCTAGAATGGATATCTAACGCCCTCCCCCAGGAAAGTACAGTATTAGGAGACCTTAATACTGACTGGCTAAACTTTTCCAGTCATAACCCACTTTCCCATATTAACCTACATGGCCTAACCCAACTCATCACTTCCCCCACAAGAACAGACAAGAGAACTAAACACCAATCCACTATAGATTGGATACTCGTATCCCACCCATCACTGATATCCCTAGCAGGGTGTCTACCAGACACCCTGAGTGACCACCAAGCCACATTTATACTCAGATCAAAATCACCACAACTGACCCAAATATATATGTGCCAAATTAGAAACACAAAACACTTTAACCACTCCAGCTTTATAAACAACCTAAAAATGTGCAACTGGATTCCCCCTAAAAAACCTTCCTCTTGATGAAGCTGTACTATATTTCAATACTACCTTCTTAAGCACCCTTAACCATCATGCCCCCCTCCAGAACAACAAGAATTAAAACTAAATATGCCCCCTTGTTAACCCCAGACACAAAATCCCTCCTCAAAAACAGAAACAAGGCCTGGACCAACTACCTCAACAGTAAATCCCAATTGAACAAACAAATATAAGTTGAACAATCTAACAAAGCAAAAAAACTCACCAAAACAGACAAATCATCTTACTACCAAAAGTTACAGGATAAACACAGGAACAACCCACAAAAATTTTGGGCAGCAATTAACTCTATTCTACAACCAGGTAAAACAACTACCCCAACCCCAAACATAGATAACAACCAAGAAGACATCCCCACTCAATTTAATAAATATTTTACAGAAACTATCCATACACTTGCAAAAAAACAACCCTATGACAACATCCCCACCCCTGCAAATCCACCCCCCACCCACAACTAACAATTGCTCCAAGTTCAGCTTCCACCCAGAACCAACCAAATCCATTGAAAAACTACTCCGCAAGCTCAAACCAACGTCTCTAGCTGCAGATAAATTACCCGCTGAATACCTCCACCTGGCTGCAGAAGCCATATCATATCCTGTCTCCATCCTAATTAACAGGTCCAACTCCGAATGCATAGTACCCAAGCTATGGAAAATATCATATATCATCCCTCTACATAAAGGGGGAACCTCCCTGGAACTCAATAACTACCACCCTATAGCCATACTACCCCCTTTATCTAAAATTTTAGAGAGGGTAATACACAAGCACCTAATGAAATACCTCCTAGATAATAATAATAATCTAATAGCAGCGCAACAACATGGCTTTAGACACAGAATTCACCAACATTGTCAATACTCACAGAAACAATGGACTCCATGTGTCTGCCACCTTCCTTGACTTGTCCAAAGCATTCAATATAATGAACCACAATAAACTCCTTCTTTTAGTAGCAACTCTATACCTTACCACCCCTGCCATCTCCTGGTTCAAAAACTACCTAGAGGGAAGGAAACAAGCTGTTCTGTGGCAAAAGCAACTCTCCCCCTCCTTACCAGTCTCTCTAGGAGGACCCCAAGGCTCCATCCTGGGGCCACTTCTTTTTACCCTCTTCACCAATCAGCTCCCAAACAGTATTCCTAAAGCCTCAATAGTGCAATATGCAGATGATACCACCATGATATGCGCAGCCAAATCAATTGACATCCTTCACTCCCTAACACAAGAATGCTTTTACCTAGCAGAAACCTGGATTACAAACCAAAGGCTCATTCTGAACCCAAGTAAAACAATGCTAGTACTCTTTAGCTCCCACAGAGCCACACCTCCCACTGATACTTTGTTCATCTCCTCCTTTAACAAGACCACAATCACCCCCACAAATCATACTAAACTCTTACGGGTTGAAACAGATAATCACCTTAGATTTGACCTACATATTTCTATAACCATAAAAAAGTACATAAAAAACTTGGCCTGCTGTATCACAATAAAAAAATTCCTCACTGACCACTCCAAAACTACAATAGCAGGGACTCACCTACTATCCACCCTACTTTATGCCTCCCCCATGCTTGCAAATCTCCACAAATCCGACCTAAACAAACTTGATAGTTGTTATAAGATAGCCAAATTCGCTACAACCTCTCCCATCAGAACACATCACTGTGAATGCCTAAAAAACTCATTTGGCTAGAACTACCACTACTACTTCATCTCAATCAACTATCACTAGCCCACAAAATAATACATAACACTGAAAACACCCCAGTCCTACAAAATCTTTTGCAACCCTATACAACCGTTAGGCCCTTGAGGTCTAGTACACAAAACATCCTCAAAGTAACCAAATTTAACAATGAAGCTGGTAAGTCTGTCTACAGCCACTGTATAGCAAAAACCTGGAACTCCCTTCCTGCCCACATCACAGTTCAAGAAACTTGTTAAAACTCACTTTTTGAATAATCAACTGTACTCCTGTATCCTCCCTGGCTAATGTCTCATTAGAACACTTCACCTAACTTAAGTAACTCTGCTAAGCCAACCAATCATAGTACTGTACCCACTTAGGACTGTTAATCTACTGCTCATCCCATCTCTCCAGGAGTTAGGGAAAACTACCCCAGCAATGTTGTGCTTTCCATAAGCAACTAAAACCAGAAGAAGACATATTGTAAATCAATTTGTTATCCTTCTCAACTATAGCGAGCATCATCTGCTCTCTTGGAGCCTTATTCTATGTCTCTTTGCCTTTACTCTGATAGTAAATCTATCACAGGAATCCTAAACTTAGGAATATCTTCTAAAATTTAATATTATATTGTAGAGACCGAATGTATCCTATCTGTTAGTTAATATGTATGTCAAAGTCTGTTCTATGGAAATTGTATGTCAAAAGTCTGTCCTTAAAACTATGTTTTGTAAAAAAATTATTCTCTTGGAGGTTTTCTCCCCGGGCCTCCACTGAAAATGGACTTGTAATCCAGTTGGACTCTCCCGGTCAACAAATGTAAAATAAATAAATAATTGTCTGAACACACATCAATATAATGAGTACAACAGTAAAAACAGTGTGATATATTCAATCAACACAGCTGGTGACATATGAGAATCTAATCTCTATGTTACTAACAGTATTGTATGTGTACAGATGTATGCATTATCTACCAAAACAATTAGAATTCAGTAGCCTGAAAAATAATAACACTGTGAATATCCTTGGTGATACTGAACTGCTGCAAACAAATGGGTATCTGCTCAAGTGTCAGTAAACCTAGGCTATAAGTGTTACTACAAAAACACTGTCATAGGAGACAAGTGCAATACCAATTCATGCATTTTAATCAATATACATGTTATTGTGAAAAATACAGGTCTGTTAACAGGGGAAGATGTATTTCAACTCATAAAACAGGTGAAATATCAACATACCTCTCTTCATCTCCTCTGATCTTCAAGCCTGTGCATCTGCTCAATGCACATGGCTCTGTTCTGGCTGTGATCCTCCTCGCCTGAAATCAAAAACGAGAATGTATGAATAATGTCCTCAAATAATACTGATATACATTTCTCAGCACAGTTTATATGCATTTATTTCTGAAGAATATTAGATAATCACAATACACAGTTAACATTCAGGTTCTAATATCTTTGAACACAGATTGGATGATGTCAGATTCAAACCTGCAAACATAGTCTACATCCAAACTCTAACCTTAAGAACTACCCGCCTAGCTAACACATCTTAACTGAAAGTTAAGTTCTGCAAGCAGTAAAAAGACTTTATGTTATGACATCACCTGGCTGAGGGATGGTCTACTAATAAGGATGTTGGCTTACGATTGCAAAGTATAAACATGTGCTGCTCATGTAGCTCAACAGTTTGAGAATTACATTCGTGACAGCACTGTGTTCTGAAACATTAATGATAACGGACAGCATACATTCCTCAGGTAGTGTGACAGTGTCATGTAGCATACAGCTTCTGTGAACAAAGCCATACATATTCTTGTACATAATGGGCGCAGTAAGGTATGTGTGTGGACCATGATATTCCTTGCAAAAGTGCACATCACTAGGAAAATATATACATCTTCCCTGTTTTGCATTTCAGCTGTTAGTCTGCCCATCCCAGTCCCTGAAAATTTGAGGATGATGTTCTGCAACTGACTTTAATATTTCATGAGAAAACACACCTTCATAACACTTTTACAAAGTATACAATATTAACCAACGAATGGCTCAGACATATATCAGGATTTAGCAAGATGTACTGCTCCCACTGTTAAATAATAAAGTCAACACTGGTGATACTGCTCCAAGATATATCGAACAACCACGAACACTTAACACACCAAACACTTTATTATAAAGCTTTTGGGTCTACACCCTTCATCAGTATATAGTAACTGTGTTTTCTCATCATTTAAAAAGGAGATACAATTAAGTCACAAGCTCAAGCCAGCCTATCACACTAAACAATAATTAAGTCTTAAAGAGAAAATTAAGAATAAAATTTCACTATCTAAAATACACTAAAAACTTTTAAGGAAATCTAAAA